>NW_027505428.1:0-188651 GCF_021521415.1 Bidens hawaiensis | reverse complement strand
TGATGGCATTTATGGTTTTCGTCATATTTATTTTTATATACGTTATGATAAGAGTTATGTTCAAGATTGAACGAACAGTCAAATATAATTTATTTTCTTCTCTATCGTGACAAAATAAACTGATATCATCCAAACAAAATCATAGTTGAGTTTTTTTTTGGCATCGTAAGTTATATTGAATGTCGGTACCGTGATGACACAAAAAGATATTGTTTGAATAGCATTAGTAATAATATTGGTATTCATTTTATGGTTTTCAGTTGATCTAAAACACGTGTGAGTTGTCCTACCAAGTACCTTTTCTTTACTGTTAAAGTACTATAACAAACCCAACCGATATCGATAAAAGGTCTATGACGTAGCTCGAGGATTCTCACTAGTTAGGCTTAAACATAAGGGTTCTTAGTAAGCACTATGTGATGTCCTTTACAACAATTCCTCTCTCATATAAGATGTTTTCTTGTAAAACTCAATTATAAATATTCTGTCATTAATACAAAATTCTTATTTACAAAGATTTGTCACTAAAAATAAGAAAAAAAAAAACTATCTTGTACTGACTCTTGTTAACATATATATTTAATAATTTCTAAATTATTGTGTTTTTTTTTACGTAACGTTATATGTTGTACGTTATATGTTTTTTTAAAGCAACTAAAAGATCTTTCTAAGTGTTTCCCTGAAGATAGAAAAGGTTGAGTGCAACAGCTTTTTGCATCTTGAAGTCAAATCATTTATTTCAGGAATAACTTTCTCTTTTTTCTATTTTTATTTTTAACAGCGGGTCAGAATACATTAATAAGAAACTTCGATAAGATAGAATGATTATATTACTTTCATGACAAAATTATAGAAATTGTTCTTTATGTTTCTACCAAATTTCAGTAGTTGTCATTTATCTTTAAAAGTAACGTAATTTGTACTTTACGTTTCGAAATGTCACACCGTTTGTCCTTTTGACCTAACTCAATTAGTTTTTCTCGTTAAGTTAGGTCATGTGCGTTGCACATGAGGGCAAATTTGTCAATTTATCTATTTAATTATAAACATTCTGATTAAAAAAACAAATTAATGAAGTTAACCGACCACCGGCTAACTCGAATAGAATCCATTACCGTTAACCACCGAAATGCATCGGAATCTGTTAAAATTAGCAATGGGTTGAACTTATGTAAATAATATAGATCGACAGTTGTTTTTTTGCAGCATTTAGAGGAGTCTTCGTTGTAATATCTTCTATTGTTGTTACGCAACGTTTTGGTGAAGCTGTTATTTTGTTTTATTGAAGTATATGTGGATTCCGGTTATCAGATATTTTAGATATTGGTTTTATTGACAGTTTTCCGGTTAATCGCCGGCGAATGGGTGAGGTGGTTATTCATACAACCACACAACCACCGGAAAACCGCGGCGGTTGTTTCTGTACAATAATTGTTGGTTGTGGTTTCTGGTGGGAGTGGAGATGGTGTTCGTCGTAGGAGAAGACGACGGCGGCGGCGGGTGGCGGTGGTGGCTCGCCGGAGAAGGCGCAGGCAGGGAGGAAGAAGGGGGAGACGGGTGTGGGGGTGGGTTGGGTTGGGTTAACTTATTTAATTTGTGTTTTTTTTAATTAGAATGTTTATAATTAAATAGGTAAATTGACGAATTTGTCCTCATGTGCAACACACATGACCTAACTTAACGAGAAAAACTAACTGGGTTAGGCCAAAAGGACAAACGGTGTGACATTTCGAAACGTAAAGTACAAATTACGTTACTTTTAAAGATAAAGGACAACTACTGAAATTTGGTACAAACATAAAGGACAATTTCTGTAATTCTGTCTTATTTTCAGGGTTGTGCGAGGTACACCGTTCAAAAAATTAGGGTGTACCCTTTAATACGTCGCTATAATATACATGGTGTATATGGGTGTTTTGTCTTTTTACGTTTGTACCTTATACGTCGTGTATTGGGTTGTACGCGACGTATAGATACGAGGTGATAGTTGATTTGATTCACGCAGGTTGTACCACAGACGTTGGGTACACGGTACCCTATACGTTTGCGTGTAACTCTTACGCGACATATAAGGTCAAATTTGATTTTTATAAAACCCGACTCCCCATCCCCCATAACATACTCGACTTAACCCACTCATAGGTCTGAGATCTACATCTATGAGTTGAAAGGTCCGAACGATCCACAGTTTTTAGAATCAATAGGTCTTCAATCGTTCATTTGAAAAAAATGAATCCCTTCTTATTGGATGATCGTGGGAAATTCCAAAAATCGAAATTCTTGATCAATGGAGGAACAATATCACAATTTTTGTTCAATAAGATACCAACGTGGATGCTTGACTCATTCCATACTAGAAAGAATCACAGGAAATCCTTTGATAACACGGATTCCTGTTTCTCAATGATATTCCACGATCAATACAATTGGTTGAATCCCGTGAAATCATTTCATAGAAGTTTATTGAGATATTCTTTTTATAAAGAAAATAAACTTCGATTCTTGAATAATCCACACACTTCTTCTTCTATTATAACAAAAGATTCCCCTTTTATTTGGAAAAGACCCGTATCAATAATTATGATTTTATGTATGGACAATTAGTCACACCCTCAAAATCCACTAACGGAGTTTTACCGTCAGAGGGTGTGAACTAATAGAATCGGAATCATTACTTATATCAAACACCACAATTAAAGTTTCAAAAATAACTAAGACCTCAAGTCTTAAGTAAAGATGCGGAAGCGTAAATTGTAAAGTAAATAGTTGCGCCACACAGGACGGCTTAAAGCAACAGTTTTCATGACAAAATTTAAAAGAGTTTTAAAAACATAAGAGTTAAATGAATGAATGTCCTATACCGCTCGCCCGCCTCGGCTACCTGAGATAAACATACTAAAAGTGTCAACACAGGGTTGGTGAGTTCACAGGTTTAAGCAAATTTTAGCGTTGCGTTTTAGCGTTACCATATAGTGTTATGTCAATATATATCAATAGGTAGCTAAGCTATCAAGCATGTATTACTAAGTGTTCGACACCGAGGCTGACTGTTTATACGATTTCCTTACCACCATGTCAACCATGACCATGGTAATGTGTTAGCCAAAATTACACCCACTCGACCTACAATCGAGTTTAGAGTTGGGTGGGGTTTGACAAACCCAATAGTACTACTCATAGGTGACTCGCTATTATCCAATATTAACCGGTTCTATTGTTCAAAAGGACTTAGTTGGTTTGTTGCCACTGAGACAGGCACTCCGTTTCTAGCCAATACTTCTTTCATGTAGATGCGGATTCAGTCTTTCAATTTTTTCTGATTCCTTGATCGCTAGGAAATGCGCAGACTTAGTCAACCGGTCAATGATCACCCAGATGGTATCGCATCCCGTCGATGTTTTGGGTAAGCCTGTGATGAAGTCCATGGAAATGTGTTCCCATTTCCACGTTGGGATTTCCGGTTGCTGTAACGGACCATTTGGTTTCTGATATTCCACATTGACTCTTGCATAGGTTAAACATTTGCTCACGTAGGTGGCAATGTCAGCTTTCATGTTCGGCCACCAGTAAAGTACCTTCAGGTCATGGTACATTTTGTCTGAGCCAGGGTGAATGGAATATCGGGATTTGTGTGCCTCGTCCATCACCAGATTTCTCAAGTCTCCTTAACGAGGGACCCAAATCCAGTTTTCGAAATATCGGACCCCGTACGATTTGGTTTCAAGTTTCTTATCCATGCACCGCATGAGTTCTGATGGGAGGTTTTTGTCTTTCAAAGCTTCGAGTTGAGAATCACGAATCTAACAAGTAAGTTGGCATGGATCGGGAGTTGTAATGCTCGCACCCGTCTAGGCTTAAGAGTTTCCTTTCTGCTAAGAGCATCGGCCACCACATTGGCCTTGCCTGGGTGGTATTTGAAGGCACAATCATAATCCTTAAGTAGTTCGACCCAACGACGTTGTCGCATGTTCAACTCCTTCTGATCGTAGATATGTTGGAGACTCTTGTGGTCGGTGTAAATGGTAAACTTGGGACCGTACAAGTAATGCCTCCATATCTTAAGGGCAAACACCACAGATCCGAGTTCCAAGTCATGGGTTGTATAGTTATTCTCATGTACCCGTAGTTGTCGAGAGGCATAGGCTATAACTTTCTCAAGTTGCATTAGAACGCAACCGAGACCCTGTATCGATGCATCATAATGTACTACAAAATTCTCCGTTCCCTAGGGAAGGGCTTGGATAGGCGCGCTACAGAGTTTTGTTTTCAAAAGTTGGAAGGCAGACCGGTAACCAAGTTCGGATCGCTACGGGCCTGGCCCGATCCAATGACAAATGCTCTACCCTTACTACCGCCATCGTTGCTGCTATTGCCTCCGTTGCCCTCATTTTTTTCAGTTTAGGACAGTCCTTCCTGAAATGACCCTCCTGACCACACTCAAAGCACCATTTCGTTGTTGCAGGCTATTTAGGGGCGCCCTTACCCGCGAGTTCGCCTCTACAGTCCTTGGCCTGATGACCCAATTTACCGCATTGCAGACATTTGATACGGTCGCATGGGCCAGCATGGTGATAGTTACACTTTTTTCACTTTGGGTACTTTCCAGCATAGTTACTCGAACCCTGTCCGCCACCGTTGTTGTTGGAACTCTAATTATTGAAGTTCCAAGTGGGTTCGGGTTTACGGTGGTGTTGTTGCTGTGGAGGGTTCGATGATGAGGACCTCGTGTTGTCAAACTTCCTCTTTCCATTCCCAGAGTTGTTGTTGTTATCATTGCTCGAATTGTCAAGGGTTTTAGAGGTGGAACCTCTAGGTGGTAACGCACCTTGTGCCACTACCTGATCCGTTAGCTTGTGGGCTATTCGGATCACTTGCTAAATAGTGGTCGACTTGGAATACGTCACCAAACCCTGAATCTGGGGCACTAAACCATCTATGAACATCTCAATTCTTTTGCTCAGCGGATCTACCATCCGCTGGCACATCACCACCAGTTCGTGAGAACGGGTGGTGTAGGCTTTGATTTCGGAGCCCACCATCTTCAAGGCCCAAAATTCTGACTCCAGCCTTGAGATCTCCTCTCTAGGACAATACTCTTCCTTCATCATGTTCTTGAATTCTTCCCAATTCATAGCATTCGCCAACTCCAATCCGAGTAACTGCACATTGGACTTCCACCAGGTGAGGGATGAATCTTGCAGTTTTCCAGCAACAAACTTGACCCTGCTGGCTGGTGGACAGTTGCACATCTCAAAAGCTAACTCCGTCTTCTCGGCCCAACGCAGGAAACCTATGGCTCCCTCAATGCCCTTAAAATAATTGGGTTTACAGTCCAGGTAGTTCTTGAAAGTACAGACTCTGGCTTGGCCTCCGGCTTGAATTTGAACAAGAGCAGCCAGAGCTGCCGCCGCATGGTCGTTCAGTAAGGCTTGGAGTTCTGCTGTAGTCATGATGTGTAGTAAAACACACTTACTTTCCTTATGATTTTATCATGGTTTTTGTGCTTAATTGTTTATTTTATGAAAGTATTGGGGGTTAAGTGCAATAATTTACAAAGTTTAAATGTTAATTGTAGGTTTATGAAAGATGGTGAAAAAAGAGTTAATTTGGAAGATTCTAGAGGCCTTTTGGTCAAGTTTTAAAGCTACAACTCAAGGCCCAACCCAAACCCACAAGTTAGAAGCCTTGTATAATATTATATTAAGATAATTAATTGAGTTTTCAGCGTTAATCCAGCCAACAAACCCGAAATCAAAAGAACCCTAGCTTCTTCATCAGTTCCGATCGGAACAGCAGCAGGAAAAAGGAAAGAAAAAAAAGAAGAAGGCGGCGGCTGTGGTGGCTGTGACGGCTGGAGAGGAAGAAGAACATCAAGGAGACTCTTGTGCAGCTGCTAGGCATCAAATACATCCTTAATCTCAGCCATATAACCCTAAGTAATCATCTTTAATCTTTGTTTATTGTTCAAGAACCCTAACTAATTGAATTGATCTTTTTCTTTGGATTGTTTTGCAAGTAATTGATTGTTTGACTTTGATTTAGTTTTTCTTGGATCTTGAATGAGTTTGATTATGTTTATGATGATGTTTATGATGTTTTACTTGAATGTTAATGGCTGTCCAAAATTAATGAGTAGCTAATCTTGTTTGTTCTACCTAGGTTTGATGAATATTGTTAGGTTTTGACTAGTAATATGGATTGTTAATGATCATGGCTTAAATTGTTAATGTAAAGTTTGATTTAATAGTAAATTAGATTGTGTTTGGTGGCTGTGTTTTGTTTGATAATACCTAATAACCTCGTGCTTTAATTAATTGAATCGGTTTTGATTAGTTGTTGCATGTTTAAGGCTCTTTACTTTGTTTTTAGGGTTTGTTTGCGGGGTGTACAACCATAGGGATAAGTGGGTAAATTAATTAGATAAAATCAGTTGTGAAACACCTTATTAGAGACCGAGAGGTGATAAGAAGTAAACTCGTCTCATTACTTTTACTTGTTAGAACTAAGATCGCGCGAGAGCGGGTTTTGTTCTTGTCGGGTTTGGGTGTTTGAGCGATTAGTTGGTCTAGTTTAAGTTGAGTTGAATTGTTCCTCTATCCTTGGTTGCGTAGTATTCGTTTCCATTAGGCTAGTGTGTCGGTGAGACCGAGAGGTGAGTTGGCATTAGAACACGTTAATAATTTGTTTTCCCGGTTTGTTCTTAAAATCAACTAAGATAAGTTAGAGATTGTTAGTGAGACCGAGAGGTGATCTGACCTTCTTGAGCGAACCTTAGTTGTGTCATCCTTTAGACCCGGTGTCGTGAGAGTTTTCAATCCATTGTCTTGTCATCTCCTTCAATATGATTCTTACCTATGTAGACGTTTTTATCACTGCAGTCAAAGTTTTCAAAGTTTTGTCAAAAGTTTTCATTTAGTTCAGTTAAGTAGTTAAATCAATTCTAAAATAAATCAATTAAATATTTTGGTGAGTCTTGGTTAGAGTTTAGTGATTATAAACGTTTTCACGTGTCTTCGAGTTCGATATCCGGACTTTCCTCATCTGTACTATACGTGACTGGTACACTTGCCGTTTGCGTGAACTAGGATAGATTGTTTGGTTTTTAAAGCTTAGTTGCGACTTGTGTTTTATTTATATATATATTTTCGCACATCAAGTTTTTGGCGCCGTTGCCGGGGACACGGTTTGAGGCGTATTAAGAACGACTCGAGTTAGGACTTTCCTTGTTTACTACTTGTCTTTCTTATTTGTTTTGTTTGTTAGTTTAAAATAGTTTAGCTAATTATAGTTTCTTTTATTTATTTTAATAGTTGTATGCGACGTACTCGATCTCTAGGACCACCAGAAGTTGAAGGATTTCCCGAACCAGAGAGAGAGCTTCTTGAGAGACGTCGTACAAAACCGTCTTCCAGTTCATCTACATCCGTCGGTAATACATTCTCTTCTCCTACTTTTTCTGAACCCGTCATTAGGGATAGGATTATGGGCGACGCGAATCCACCACCGAGGAGGACAATTGCAGACCGGGCCCGTCCGGTCGATGCTGGCGCGAGATCCAGCATTGCTCCACCAGCTATAGGAGTTCAAACGACTTGGCAGATTCCATCTAATGTTCTGAACACGATTGCTCATTCTGCTCAATTTCACGGGTTACTCCATGAGAACCCACATGCTCATATCACTCGCATCACACGAATTTGCGACACGTTTCATCTTGCCGGCGTATCCGAAGACGCCATCAAACTCCGAATCTTTCTGTTCTCACTCGTTGATCATGCGAGTCTGTGGCTTGAGTCCCTCCCACAGGGATCCATTGCTACTTGGGCTGCCATGCAGACCCAATTTCTTGAAAAATACGATCCTCCGGCTAAGGCCACTCATTTGCGTAACCAAATTCATTCTTTCCAGAGGGAGGACACCGAGAGCTTCTACGAGGCGTGGGAAAGGTTCAAAAATCTACTTGCGTTATGTCCAAACCACGGCCTACAAGACTGGGCGGTTGTTGAGAGGTTCTTCAACGGAGTGACATACCAACTCAGAGTATGCTCGACACAGCTGCAGGAGGTAACCTACTAACAACGAAGGATACGGATGAGTGCATTGCCTTGTTTAACGGTTTAGCCATGAGTGGATACCAGCGACCACCAGTTAAGAGTACCAAAACCGTCAATTCCCTATCACGCGGCATGCATTCGGTCGACACGAGCACCGCACTTGCGGCACAAGTTGAAGCGTTAGCAAAGATCGTGAAGGACTTGCAGGTGAAAAGTAAGTTATGCGAGATCTGTAGAGGGGACATGATACTGTTCAGTGCCCCGTACGTTTCCAGGAGGAGGCAGTCGACTTCGTTAATAATCCAAACCGAAATCAACATTCTTTCAATTCTTATAATTCGGGGTGGAGAGGTAACCAAAATTCCAACTGGAGGAACAGAAATCAGTCCGGCTTCCAGCAACGTCAGAGCCTATTCCAGGATTCCGGTGAGGGACCGAGTAGTGGGGAGAAGAAGCCCACATTAGAGGAGATGATGGCACAGCAGACACAGATGCTGTCACAACTCGTGACTCGAGAGGACTCCCGTCACAAAGAAACTCAAGAGAAATTCTGAGAGCACGAGTCATTCATGAGAAATCAAGGAGCGTCAATTCAAAATCTTGAGCGTCAGATGGGAGAGATAGCAAGTCGTCTAAATGAGAGGTCGCCAGGTACACTTCCAAGTAACGCTGAACAAAATCCGAAGGCGTTTGTGAAGGCTGTGACGACAAGGAGCGGTGCAGGGGCACGTAGCGAGCCCGTGATTCAAGAGGCGACGAGAGGAGTCGTTAACGAGCCTGCGGTAGTTGTAGAGGAGCAGATAGACGAGGAGATTCAGTTGGAGTCTCCACCGGCCAAGGTACATCAGAGGCACATCCCCGGAAGTTCAGCATAGGCCGAGAACCAACCATTACCCAGCACACCACCGAGAGTCTACAAACCTAGACTCCCATTTCCCGGGAGAGTCCGTAGGGATAGAGACGAGGAGCAGAACTCCAAATTTCTTGATCTTCTGAAGCAACTTCATCTTAATATTCCTTTCCTTGAGGCACTTACGCAAATGCCCAAATATGCAAAGTTTCTTAAGGATATTCTTTCGAACAAAGAGAAGTTAGCCGAAGTCTCTTCCATTCCTTTGAGTGCTGGTTGCTCTGCAGTCTTGCAGAGAAAGTTACCAGAAAAGATGTCCGATCCTGGGAGTTTCATAATTCCCTGCATCTTGAGTGATAATACGGTCGTCCATGCGCTGGCAGATCTTGGTGCCAGTATTAATCTCATGCCGTATCTCGTGTATCGCAAGTTGGGTCTAGGCGAACCGAGACCTACCCGTATGAGTATCCAGCTTGCTGATCGTTCTGTGAAATACCCCCGAGGGGTGGTCGAGAACATGCTTGTTCGTGTCGACAAGTTCATCTTCTCGGTGGACTTTGTCATCCTGGAAATGAACGATGATGATAGTGTCCCACTCATCTTAGGCCGACCATTCCTTGCCACTGCACAAGCATTGATCGATGTCTGCGAGGGTAAATTAATCTTAAGAGTTGGGGATGAGAACGTCACCTTTGACGTTCGACAGTCACTGAAACACCCCAAGTCTGCTGATGACTCCTTATACTTCATTGATACCATCATGGAGCATGTCGGGGAGTGTCTCAGTGAAATTTTTGGAGGATCTGCCTTCGACACCCAGATTCTCGATAGGGAGATTCCGGAGATTGAAATGGTTGCCGTAACCAATCAGTCCTTAAATGACGACACCGAGTCGCATACCCCTGAATCTGGCGTGTCTGCTGAGATCGTACGAGACGATCCGATGGACCGACCTTCGGTCGAGAGTCCTCCTCTTTCCTTAGAGCTTAAGGATTTACCTTCCCACCTTGAGTATGCATTTTTAGATGAAGAGAGGAAGCTTCCGGATATCATTGCATCTGCTTTGACCGAGGTCGAGAAGGAGAAGTTGTTGAGAGTGCTACGAGAGCACAAGGAGGCTATTGCATGGAAGATCATCGACATCATGGGTATCAACCCTTCGTTTTGCACTCATAAAATCCTCATGGAGGAAAATTTCAAAGCTGTCGTCCAGCCGCAACGGCGGCTTAATCCGAAAATGCAAGAGGTCGTAAAGAAGGAGATCATTAAACTCCTTGATGCGGGGATCATTTTCCCCATTTCTGATAGTGCTTGGGTGAGTCCAGTCCAAGTGGTTCCTAAAAAGGGTGGCATGACTGTCGTCACCAACGAGAGGAACGAGCTTATTCCCACGAGTACTGTGACGGGATGGCGAGTCTGCATTGACTATCGCCGATTGAATGATGCCACCAGGAAAGACCACTTTCCTCTCCCATTCATTGATCAGATGTTAGAGCGTTTAGCAGGTCAGCAGTACTACTGCTTCCTAGATGGTTTCTCCGGGTACTTCCAGGTTCCGATAGCTCCCGACGACCAGGAAAAAACCACTTTCACCTGCCCTTACGAAACGTTTGCTTACAAACGTATGTCGTTCGGACTTTGTAACGCTCCGGCCACATTCCAGAGGTGTATGGTGGCCATTTTCCATGATATGATCGAGGACTCCATGGAGGTGTTCATGGACGATTTTTCCGTATTTGGGAGTTCCTTCGATCATTGTTTATCAAATCTCGAGAGGATGATGTCCCGCTGCGTTGACACCAACCTAGTCCTTAACTGGGAAAGATGTCATTTCATGGTTCGCGAGGGCGTTGTTCTAGGTCATCGAATCTCAAGTGCGGGGATAGAGGTTGACCGGGCAAAGGTCGAGACCATTTCTAATCTTCCCCCGCCTACTTCAGTGAGATCAATTCGTAGCTTTCTAGGTCATGCCGGGTTTTACAGCCGGTTCATCAAAGATTTTTCTAAAATCGCGAGACCCATGACCAAACTTTTGGAGAAGGATGCTCCATTTGTTTTTTCTGAGCAGTGTATCGAGGCGTTTGATCTTCTAAAAGGCAAACTCGTTAACGCCCAATCATGGTTGCTCCCGACTGGTCGTTACCATTCGAGTTGATGTGTGACGCGAGCGACTTCGCAGTCGGAGCGGTTCTTGGACAACAGAAGGATAAGCATTTCCATCCGATCTACTATGCGAGCCGGACCTTAAATGGCGCACTGGAAAGCTATACCACCACCGAAAAAGAGCTTTTAGCTGTGGTGTTCGCTTTCGAAAAATTTAGGTCCTATCTGGTTTTGTCCAAAACGATTGTTTATACGGATCATGCCGCTATTAGATATCTTTTCAGCAAGCAGGATGCTAAGCCTCGTCTTATCCGATGGATCCTGTTGCTTCAAGAGTTCGATATAGAGATCCGTGATAAAAAGGGGGCCGAGAATGTGGCGGCTGATCATCTTTCACGTCTAGAGGGAGTTGATTTAGGAGATTCGGGAGTTAGGATCGACGATCGTTTTCCGACGGAGAGTCTGATGTTTGTTACTGCACAAGAGGAAGGTTTTCCATGGTTTGCTGATTTCGCGAACTATCTTGCTGACGGATACCTCCCAAAGATGTCTTACCAGCAAAAGAAGAAATTCTTTGCTGACATCAAATTTTACCTTTGGGATGATCCATATCTTTTCCGCATTGGTGCTGATCAACTTATTAGAAGGTGTGTAGATGTCAAGGAAGGATGGCAAATTTTAAGCCATTGTCATGTGGGACCGACTAGAGGTCACCACGGTGTGAGTTCTACGGCAAAGAAAGTCTTTGATTCTGGTTTTTACTGGCCGTCTATCTTTAAGGATGCTCATCTGTTCGTTAAGAGTTGTGATCGTTGCCATCGTTTCGGCAACATTTCTTCGCGAAACGAAATGCCACAGAATGCCATTCAAGTTTGTGAGGTTTTTGATATTTTGGGTATTGATTTCATGGGACCGTTTCCATCTTCGCGTGGAAACAAATACATACTCGTGGCCGTCGATTACGTGTCTAAGTGGGTTGAGGCCAAAGCTCTACCCACCAATGATGCCCGAGTGGTAGTCCGTTTTCTAAAAAGTCTATTTGCTCGTTTTGGAGTCCCGAAAGCCTTGATCAGTGATCGAGGTACTCACTTTTGCAACTCGCAGCTGGATAAGGCGTTGAAGCGTTATGGGGTCACCCATCGGCTTGCGACCGCCTACCACCCACAGACTAGTGGGCAAGTAGAAGTGAGTAATCGGGGAATCAAACGTATTCTCGAGAAAACGGTTGGTTCAAATCGTCGGGATTGGTCCGACAAATTAGATGACGCTCTGTGGGCCTTCCGTACAGCCTACAAGACTCCGACTGGTTCCACACCATTTCGGATGATTTATGGGAAGGCCTGTCATCTTCCTGTTAAATTGGAACACCGCGCTTCATGGGCCCTTCAAAGGGTTAATCTTGATTTACCCGCCGCAGAGGGTAATCGTTTCCATCAATTACACGAATTAGAGGAGCTCCGGGATCACGCATATGCACAATCATTTCGGTATAAGGAGCATACGAAGGAACTGCATGACAGGAAATTGAAGGGTAATAAGCAGTTCAAGTGTGGGGATAAGGTTTTACTGTATAACTCACGGTTGAGGTTATTCCCGGGAAAGTTGAAATCCCGATGGTCGGGACCGTTCACGGTCACTGAGGTTTTCCCGTATGGCACGATTGAGATACAAGATCGAAGCGGGAAGTTTAAGGTGAACGGCCATAGATTGAAGCACTACATAGGAGAGCCGATAACTGATCAGACAGTCGAGGTGTTCTACCTTGACTCATTCACCGAGGAATAGTCGTGATGGACGCATCACTCGGGAGACAGCCCGAGTTGTAAAGTTTGTGTTATGATTTTCTTTATTATCTATTTTTATTTGTTTTATTTTTATTTATATTTATTAAAACATAAAAATACAAAAAAATAAATATTTAATAAAAATCATAAAAATTCAAAAATTCAAAAACACAAAAATATGTTTACTTCTTATGTTTCTGTTTTGTACGCCGCTACATGCGAGCGAGTTTGAGTTTTTACAGGTATTATTATGCGCATGGTAGCTCTGATGGCGTTTTGGAACTGGTTCACCCTAGGTTGCGGCCGCGAATGAAATGCTATACGGTTGTTCGTTCGAGTCATACACAGCTGATGAAGAATCTGCATCTAAACCAGGGGAGTAACTCGTTCTCTATTTTAATTTCTATTCTTTCAAGTTTTAATTTTATGCTTTACGTTTTATTTTTATTTTATTTCTTTTCCTTGTTCTCATCGAGGACGATTTCGTTCTAAGTGTGAGGATGGGAATTTATTTTACTTAGTTGTAGAAAAAAAATAATAATAAGTTTTCACTTGTTTTTCGTTTTCGTACGTTGATTATGTTTAAAAAAAAAATTGTCCCGTGTTTTTAGTTTCTTTTGCATTAAAGTGGGAGATGATGATATTTATCGGAACTCGGTTTTTCAAACTACTAATAATATGAGATAAATAAAAGAAAACGCACTTAACTTGGGATGTGTCGGTAGGCTCAGCCTTGAAAATGAAATGGCAAATTTGATAAAACGGTTATACGGAAATCTTTTGTGGGTACAGCGTTTTGTCCGTGGAAAATAAGCAATGAAAGGTCGGGCCATACTCAAGCCTCAAATTTTGGTATGAAAAAGTGGTAGTATCATGAGTTTTAAAAACATTTGAATACGTTATCATATGATGCTTGGGTAGGTTTAACGTTAGAGTATGCCGTGTAGCCTGTGATATAAATCTTAAACTGCTAGTTTAGTGTTTTACACCTCATTGGCGTATGGTTTTATAACCTTAAATCCTGTATTGATGGGATGCTTCGGGTCCTGAGATCATGGGTCTGTATGCAATCTATTTATCTGGGTATTCACAATTCCTAAGCGGGGTTGTGGATATTTAAAATAAAGCCAAAGAGCAAACCCTTATAAGTCAATAAACATGATCACAAAAAAAGTACAAAATTACAAATACACTACAGACTTGATCATCCACGCTGTTAGCCATGTGGGGTCCCCTTGCTCGCGTCTCATTACCAATAAGAAACATACCACAAGGGACACGCTACATGTAAGCCCTACAGATGAAATTTTGCATACTCACCTATGGTGATCGATTTGGGGTATTGCTTGATAACGGGGGTATGTCATGTTGTGGGGAACACTAGCTATAAATTAATTGAACCTTAATCGTATCTAATGGCTGCTTGGTAGACTTTGATGCTTAAGCTTAGGTGGATAAACAATACCCTTGATCGTCTTAACTATTCATAAATATTGAGCAACGAAGTTTTAATTCTGCTAATTTTGAGGTTTAAGTCAAGTTGGGTTGGTCTAGTCCGGTAAAAGCTGAAAATAAGCGGGTCTTAATTGTGTAAACCACTAAATAATATTATTGTCGGATCTTATTTGTCCCGGTAAAGATTAAGGCATGGGTTTAGGTGGACAACAATATCGATGATCGCGGTATTTGCGTTTTTCTGAGCTTTAAAATCTAACCTATATGTTTGATTTAACTTTGATTTTTCGATTCTGATCCAACTGCAGTCAAATCTTTTCAGGGACGAAAAAGTCTTAAGTGTGGGGATGTTTGATGTGTAGTAAAACACAGTTACTTTCCTTATGATTTTATCATGGTTTTTGTGCTTAATTGTTTAGTTTATGAAAGTATTGGGGGTTAAGTGCAATAATTTACAAAGTTTAAATGTTAATTGTAGGTTTATGAAAGATGGTGAAAAAAGAGTTAATTTGGAAGATTCTAGAGGCCTTGTTGGTCAAGTTTTAAAGCTACAACTCAAGGCCCAACCCAAGCCCACAAGTTAGAAGCCTTGTATAATATTATATTAAGATAATTAATTGAGTTTTCAGCGATAATCCAGCCAACAAACCGAAATCAAAAGAACCCTAGCTTCTTCATCAGTTCCGATCGGAACAGCAGCAGGAAAAAGGAAAGAAAAAAAAGAAGAAGGCGGCGGCTGTGGTGGCTGTGACGGCTGGAGAGGAAGAAGAACATCAAGGAGACTCTTGTGCAGCTGCTAGGCATCAAATACATCCTTAATCTCAGCCATATAACCCTAAGTAATCATCTTTAAACTTTGTTTATTGTTCAAGAACCCTAACTAGTTGAATTGATCTTTTTCTTTGGATTGTTTTGCAAGTAATTGATTGTTTGACTTTGATTTAGTTTTTCTTGGATCTTGAATGAGTTTGATTATGTTTATGATGATGTTTATGATGTTTTACTTGAATGTTAATGGCTGTCCAAATTTAATGAGTAGCTAATCTTGTTTGTTCTACCTAGGTTTGATGAATATTGTTAGGTTTTGACTAGTAATATGGATTGTTAATGATCATGGCTTAAATTGTTAATGTAAAGTTTGATTTAATAGTAAATTAGATTGTGTTTGGTGGCTGTGTTTTGTTTGATAATACCTAATAACCTCGTGCTTTAATTAATTGAATCGGTTTTGATTAGTTGTTGCATGTTTAAGGCTCTTTACTTTGTGTTTAGGGTTTGTTTGCAGGGTGTACAACCGTAGGGATAAGTGGGTAAATTAATTAGATGAAATCAGTTGTGAAACACCTTCTTAGAGACCGAGAGGTGATAAGAAGTAAACTCGTCTCATTACTTTTACTTGTTAGAACTAAGATCGCGCGAGAGCGGGTTTTGTTCTTGTCGGGTTTGGGTGTTTGAGCGATTAGTTGGTCTAGTTTAAGTTGAGTTGAATTGTTCCTCTATCCTTGGTTGCGTAGTATTCGTTTCCATTAGGCTAGTGTGTCGGTGAGACCGAGAGGTGAGTTGGCATTAGAACACGTTAATAATTTGTTTTCCCGGTTTGTTCTTAAAATCAACTAAGATAAGTTAGAGATTGTTAGTGAGACCGAGAGGTGATCTGACCTTCTTGAGCGAACCTTAGTTGTGTCATCCTTTAGAACCGGTGTCGTGAGAGTTTTCAATCCATTGTCTTGTCATCTCCTTCAATATGATTCTTACCTATGTAGACGTTTTTATCACTGCAGTCAAAGTTTTCAAAGTTTTGTCAAAAGTTTTCATTTAGTTAAGTTAATTAGTTAAATCAATTCTAAAATAAATCAATTAAATATTTTGGTGAGTCTTGGTTAGAGTTTAGTGATTATAAACGTTTTCACGTGTCTTCGAGTTCGATATCTGGACTTTCCTCATCTGTGCTATACGTGACCGGTACACTTGCTGTTTGTGTGAACTAGGATAGATTGTTTGGTTTTTAAAGCGTAGTTGCGACTTGTGTTTTATTTTTATATATATTTTCGCACATCAAGTCATGTTGATGTTACCGCAACCACATCCAGCGTTTCTTCCAGACATCTCCTAAAATCACAGCATAAATTGTTAGACATGAACGCTCGGTAGGAAAGAAAGGAGAGAAAAGAAATAAAAACATCGCATCACAACCATATAATAATCCAAATAATAATTCTTGATTAAAACCATTGTATCCACTATAAAGTATTTAAAATCAATCCTTAAAATTATAGAAAATATAAGCTGGATGGAGACAACCTCTCCATCTAGGTGTTATCATCCTTAGATGTCGTCTTCTGAGGACACGTCCGAGTATGCCCCCTCCTCAGCCGGCTCTTGCTCTGGTTCTTCTTCAGGTTCCTCCTCAGGATCTTCTTCAGGATCCTCCTCCGGTTCTGCTGCATTCGGAGCAATTTGCGCCTCTAGTGTCTCGCACACCGAGCTAAAGCTACTGTTGCATGGCCTCTTGCATCCCTAACTTCTTCTTGCAAGTCTATCATCTCTGATTGCATCTTGATCACTAACTTCATTAGCTGAACATGAGCATCCTGAACTTCTTTCATGGCTTCAGTCAGGTAGGAAATTCTCTTCCTAGCCTCAGCTCTATCCCCTATTAATCCAGTAACATTCGCTCTCGTTGAGTGCATAATGTCAATCTTCACGATCCAGACAGGAGGCGAGAGCTGCGAAAGCGCGCTCCATTGGTTGGGTTAGGGGTGGTAGTGTGTTGAAGGACATAGGACATCTCGGGAGAGGTTGTGGGGGAACTTGCTCACGGTAAACAAACCACTCGATCAAACTCGGGTAACAACTTCAGTTACCGTTGTCCTCGCACGCGACTCTAGATAGGCGGTGCCTCTTCGATGCTGGGGCTGCTAGTGTTGGGACTGCTTGAGGTGGTGATGGGTTAGGAAGCTGCGGTTCCTTTCCTTTCCTGTGGCGTGGGACACCGGGTCGGATGATGATGATGGCGTTGACATCCCTACAGGATAAGTCGTGTATGGTTTACACGCAAATGAGTGAATGAGGAAAAGAAATAAAGAAAGTGAACAGTCAAATATATATCATATATATACTTATATGCAGTGTGTAAGATCATAACTAATGGGTCGTTTCGGTTATTGTCTAGTATGAATACAATTCTAGTTCGCTATAACCAATGGCTCTGTTACCAATCTATCACATCCTCAAAATCCACTAATGGAGTTTTACCGTCAGATGGTGTGAACTAACATGATCGGAATCATTAGTTATATCAAAAACCACAATTAAAGTTCTAAAAATAACCAAGACCTCAAGTCTTAAGTAAAGATGCGGAAGCGTAAACTGTAAAGCAAATAGTTGCGCCACACAGGACGGCTTAAAGCAACAGTTATCATGACAAAATTTAAAAGAGTTTTAAAAACATAAGAGTTCAATGAATGCATGTCCTATACCACTCGCCCGCCTCGGCTACCTGAGATAAACATACTAAAAGTGTCAACACAAGGTTGGTGAGTTCACAGGTTTAAGTAAATTTTAGCGTTGCATTTTAGCGTTACCAGATAGTGTTGTGTCAATATATATCAATTGGTAGCTAACCTATCAAGCATGTATTACTAAGTGTTCGACACCGAAGCTGACTGTTTATACGATTGCCTTGCCACCATGTCAACCACGACCATGGTAATGTGTTAGCCAAAATTACACCCACTCGACCTACAGTCGAGTTTAGAGTTGGGTGGGGTTTTTCAAAACCCAGTAGTACTACTCAAAGGTGACTTGCTATTATCCAATATTAACCGGTTTGATTGTTCAGAAGGACTTAGTTGGTTTGTTTCCACTTAGCCTTAAACGTGATATATGAAGTATAAACAAAATCTAAAGCGTTGGAGTATGTTATCTCCCCATAATAAAAACGTTATTGAGTAAAAGGGGCCGCGAAACTCACTGTTTGCGAAGTTATCAAAAACCGAGAAAATCGTGCGTCAAGAAATCCTGCCTAGTGCTCTAAAAACAAAAATGAGATTTCTAAGTGTTTGAACTACGAGTGAGTCACTAGTCTCGACGCATAAAAGTTATGCATGAGATGTGTTCGTGTTACGTTTGTGAAACAAGTGCGACTCGACAAACACGTTGGTGATAAGTTACAGGTTTCAAAAAGTTTAATGTTAAGTGTTACTACGGTACATAATCAGTAAAATATCTACCACATGGGCAAATATGTCAATTACATTGCAAACATCGGACAAATAGTCACTTTTCATGTTTACTTAAAGAATTCAGCAGCTAAGTTACCGAGACAGATTTTAACACGTCAAGATTACTCTATTTCTCTAATCATAACATGCAGATAAAATCACTCAAATTCATCATAGAAGAACACGTGAGTTAGGTTTCTAAAAATATTTTTATTATATTTTTATTACATACGGTTTTGTTACAAGAATCAAAACAACACAGTAAGCACACAACAGTCATTATCATGCGCAACAAAACGTTCTTTACTATTCCCGTTACATGGTTAATCTAATTAATGCAAGGTAAATTGGGTTAGATTCCACACTCAAATTATTAACTTCCAGAATTGGAATAAACTCAATTGATCTTGTCGTTTGTGAGATACACTATTTAGAAAACAGCCTATAAGAAGGCTTCCCGAATCAGACTTGCGCAACAGATTTATAAATTAATAAATACTAACTTTCACACGTCCAAAAATTACAAACACAGACTCTTTAGAAAATAGACTCGACCTACAACATCATAGAATCAATAATCACTTCAAAAAATATCATTAAAATCAAGTTACAGCCGTTTTCACGTGCAATTATGATTCTGTCCAGCATCAGTTTTCACAAAAAATTCAACAAACTACTAATCTATGAACAAATAACCATGCATATAACCCTAACTCATCAATAATCAATATATTTAACATTTAGGGTTTATGATCATCATGTGTAATCATGCAAACTAATCAATGGAATAGGTTAAGAGAGTGTTTAGTTACCTAGTTAATACCTTAAACCTTCAAACAAGCTTGTAGGAGTATTGTATGTGTGTGTGTGTGTGAGTTTCGGCCCATCCAAGGGGGGGGGGGCTGCCGTTCGAAAGAGGGAGGGATTGGAGAGGGAGGGCTAGGGTTTATTGATTAAGTTTTTTATATATTAATCAATTATATTACAAGATACACATCACACCCTAAACTTCTAGTTTAGTTTAACTCTAGCATAAGTTAGTTACATCCATAATATGATGTTATACATACAAGAACAAATTTACACATATAAACGTAACACGTAATTATACCAAGTACTTCTTTATAATATTTATTGTTTGTTCACCAACGGTTTGGGTCGACTCGTGTGTGTTTCGGTGAAACTCCGAAAGACTATTTGTGTAATGATTGTCATGTGCCATTTAAACTCTAATTAAATGCAATGAGAAATGCGTTAACTGGAATGACATAGTTCGTGTGATCTTTAGTTTGAATTAACGGAGTTAACCTAAAATTGACGAGTGTCACACAATTCCTTAATATCTTGTTCATTCGCAACAAAATATTTTCTTTTGTGCGTCGGTAAAAAAAACATGCTTTTTGGGGGGACAGATACTATTTCAGCAATCGAGTCACATGTATCTAACATATTCATACCTAAGGCCTTTCCACAAAGTGGTGACGAGATGTATAACTTGTACAAATTTTTCCATTATCCAAATCGATCCAATCCATTCGCTCATAGAGCTATTTACTCGATCGTAGACATTTCTGGAACACCTCTAACAGAGGGACAAATAGTCAATTTTGAAAGAACTTATTGTCAACATCTTTAAGATATGAATCTATCTAATTCAGAAGGAAAGAACTTGTATCAATATCTCAATTTCAATTCAAACATGAGTTTGATTCACACTCCATGTTCTGAGAAATCTTTACCACCCAAAAAGAGGAAAAAACAAAGTCTTTGTCTAAAGAAATGCATTGAGAAAGGGAAAATGTATAGAACTTTTCAACGAGATAGTGCTTATTCAACTCTTTCAAAATGGAATCTATTCCAAACATATATGCCATGGTTCCTTACTTTGACAGGGTACACATATCTATAGTTTTTATTTTTTTGATACTCTTCAGACCTATAGCCGATACTAAGTAGTAGCCAAAAATTTGTCTTCCACAATGGAATCTGATAAGTGAGATTTCAAGTAAGTGTTTCCATAATCTTCTTCTTTATTTTCTTTTTAGTTCACCTCCACCACCTCACCATATTTTTTTTCAATACCTCTTCGTCGTATAAGAAAAGAAAATGCCGTAGTGGGCAATCTATTTTAGGGTTTTAACGAAGAGTCGAAAAAACTAGATTTGAACGAGGAGCCGTGGGTTGCAGATTTTAATGAGAGGTCAGCCTTACCGAATTTGTACCAAATAAAATATCTCTTTATTTAATTTAACAATGGCTAGTTAGTTTTTAAATAAGCTATCGGTTATGTTTGTTAGATTATTTCGTATACGGAAGTCACCCTTTGTTAGGAGGGGGAGGAAAACAACTCGTTGAATACATACAGTCACCCCTCGTACCAGTTACCTATAGAAAACCCGTTTGACAGTAGTCGGCCTTCGTGCATGTTACCGGTAGAAAAGCCGGATTACATTCATGATGCATTCAAAGAATTTGACGTCTTAGACGCCAAGTCATCCGTGCAGTTAAAAACAAATGAAGCTGACAATGATTACATATGCGAGTCGATAGTCTCGTATAAAACGGATAAAATCTTTTTATTAGATAATTTACATTGTGTTGTGAAGTTACCTGCACAAGCTGATTGCCTCGTCGATACAGGGTTAAAGGCAGGGCACCAGAAATTTCTCACTCAGGGACATTTTCTATATGCGGTGCCTGCTCATGGGCATGCACTGCAACCTCGCTCGTGGCTTCGTCGACTACATCGCGTCTTACCCGTGACGACATGGGCGAGGGTCGTTGCTGGTTATCTCCTTCATCACACATATTGCGAGGAGCATGGACTACTATAACCATCTACTTGCTCTGCAAATCCTACTTCTTGGCCCACATCTCCTGTACTGTAGGAGAGTCGTCGGTATGCACATTTTCACACCCCAACCTATGGCGGAAATATCAGGGCACGAACTGATTGCTCACAGCTCACAAGGTACTATCATACAATTTAAATATGACAATATCTAATTTATTTATTTAATTCAAAATTTCGTACAAGTACGCAAGCTCAAAGCAAATTATAACTTAATCCCAAATCAACACAAGTAGTCTTGTTTTTATTTTATCTTAAGGCATCTCCAAATGTTTCTTCACCATAGCTTCAAACCAAAGTATAACCTGCAATATGCGTAAAAATAGATATATTTTGTCAACAATATGTTAAGTGAGAAAATCACCATTTTTCGACACTAACAATATGTTGCAAACCAATACTCATCAACAATAAAATGAAAGCAAGTAACTGTTGTCGTTTGGCCATCGCCCAGCGAACCAGGCTTTGGCTGTAACAACTCGGATTTTTATGTTATTATTTTATTAACCTTTACCTAATCCACTTTTATGTTTGGGATAATTCATCAAATAAAAATACCGCATTTATCGAACTAGTTAATATTTATAATATTATTGTTTTTATGGTTATATAATATATATTTATAACTTTCAATTTAAGGCAAAAATAACCCCAAATTAAACTATTGTGCAAATTTGTTTCTCTCCTCAAACTATAGGGACTACTGTGTAAATTTTGTTATTATAATTCAAATCATCGTTTAACTCATATACCAGACCCATACCCATGACCCAATTAGCAAACCCGCAACCCGTTTATCATTCTTGGACAACAATCTTGTCACAAACTTGGAATTTGAATCTCAATCGTCATTATATATTCCTTAATCGGTCTCACCGACGTATTTGATTAGGAAAATCATATCTTTTTTGTTACATATTTCTTGTTTATATGAACCGTCCTTAATAGTTTTTGGGAATTATAACTTAGAGACAACCCTAAATCAATTAACCTGGTATGGACACAGGCATCGCTTACAAAACTCCTTTAATCAATTTGATTAACATTGTTGTTTAGTTGGTGTTTTGATCCTCATTATAGCCGGCTCTATTCGTACGCAGTTAACCCTCGTTTAATTATCATATCAGTTAACTGATTATATGGTTCGTGTCGTCTGGATGTCAATGTCATTAACCCCAACTCTATTGGAACGAACGTCAAACGGATTAATCGATTGACCTTGTTAGGGTTCTTATTTTATTTTGGTTATTTTCCTTTTCTGGTCATGTATTTTCTTTCTGGTTCGTATCACGAGTTAGACACCAGCCTGGTTGGCTGGTGCATACGAGTTATGTCACATGGGTGGCTGGGGGCCCGGGTTTGAACCCCCCAGCCCATATTAGCAGTTTGTTTTGTAAATACTCTAATTTAAACATGTATATTGATATATTAAATAATCTAAATTATATTATTAATATAATAATTAATCAATATTTTTTATAAAACCGGCATATTAACTGATCACTTTTCCGAACTTTGGTTAAATATATATATATATGTGTGTGTGTGTGTGTGTTTGTGTTAGTTATGAAAATTGATAAAGGTTGTAAATAATAAACGCTAAAAAAGGGTTTTAATTTAAATATACATAACTAAAATATATTTTCATTAAATCACATGTCAAAATAATTATTTGTATAAATATGTTATAAACAAATGTATTTTTATACATTATTATTATTATTATTATTATTTATTCACAATTTTTAATTAAAGATAATAATTCTAAATAAATAATAGATTTAATTATTATTGCAAATAACCGTTTATATCTCGATTCTCTATTAGTCTATTCATTGATTCGTCGTATTCCTCGTTATTACACTTATTAGGATTTGTCTTTGCTACGTCTCGACGAGCGTGACTTCTATTATACCATCATTCTTATCGCACACTTTTACTCTTGATTATTTAAGGTGAGTATCTCACTCCCCTATTTTAACTCATTTTATTATTATTTAATACTAAACTTGGTTAGTCATGTGTTTTTAACAATGTATGCCTAACGTGTTATATGTTTTATTTGAATACATTTCGGAGAGGTCCATTATAATCTCATAATAGTATGATCATACGACTGTAGTAGTAGCCATCGTCCATTTCATCTGGCATCGTGACGATTAAGTAAGTAAATCAGGAGATAAAATAAACGAGCAAGGTTATCACGACAAGTATTATGATCTAAACCTGAGACTTTTACAAAATAAAAGATAGAGTAAAAACCGAGAATATAACCGCTGGACTCAATCCAAACGGATGTATATAACTCAAATTATGAGGTTTTCAGTAAATAAGCGAGCTGAGCCTGTTCAAAATCCGAACTTCGAGTCCGGAGTAGGATTCTGACTAGTACACTCAAAATTTTATGGTGAATCAAAAAACTTCTGGACCGAAAGCTAGTTTTGAACAAAAGTAGTAGTAATAGAAAAACCTTTGAAATTGACTTTTATGCCCTTTAACGGGTCGGAACCAAATTGACCATCAAAACTTCCTCAATCAGTAAAATTGATTGATGGTTTTTAATGATTAGATGAAAACACATGTTTTATCACAACACAACTTACCCGGAAAGATCAAGGAACAAGGACATAAACGATGTCAAAGAGTCGAGAAGCTAGAAAGTCAACGAAGGTTTGAATTACTTGATTAATCATGAGGAAACTAACAATGGGAAGAGAAAATTTGTGAATTGTAGAGATGGTGGCTGATGTTTCTGTGGTTTTTAGGGTTTAGATCATATGTTGCTTAAATACTACAGGTCAAAATTATTTGTTAGGTAACAACTCAATTAGGAAACCGAATAAGCTTATTATGACAAAATGAGGACATATAAATCCAAGGATTTCGGTTTGATCAACAAAAAAACAAATTAGGACTATCAGGGGACATAACTTGGGGCTTAATTTTTGTGATTTAGGATTGATTAAGGAAGGATTTAGCAACTAAAACGAATTAATGAACCAAAAATAAACCAAACTGTTATTGAGACCTAGACGCGCTACGCGAACTTCATTTTCAACCTCAGTTATTTTAGTTCTTTCCTTGAGAATTTCTTGAAATTATTTCTCATTCATGGTCATTTTTACTGAAAGTTCTGCCTTCAGATCATGATTACTAACCGACAAACCATCAATTTTATCCCTAGATTGCTTTTGTGATTCTAATGATCGTCTGTAGTTATCTTTCACTGATTCAAGATCTTTCATCTGTAAATCTTTTTGAGCTTGAATCAAGTCACATTTTGACTTTAATTCTTCACAAATACCACATTTAACGATTTAAGTCATTTTTAAAGATTCAACTGATAAATTATCACAGTTAGACACAAAAGAATCAAGATTAGGACTAACCTCATCAATATTTTCCATACACGCAAACGAAGTCGGTTTCATGTTGCAGGAGTCATCAGAATCTGATTCCGTCTCTAACTCGCTCTCAGAAGTTAAACCTTCCTCACTAGCATCTTGAAAATTTTCAACTTGGTCAAATAATGCGAGATTAGCTTGAAACTCCCCAGCTTGATCAAACAGTGCCATATTAGCTTGACTTCCATAGTCCAACAGTCGTTGATTCCCGTCAATCCCTTCAGCCGTGAGTAGAAATTGTGAACCCGAAGCATTAGAAGAATAACCCCTAGATGTCTTTTTAGTAGAATCAGTGTACTTCTTGTCTGAATTTTTGTCTTGATTACGGGGACCGTTGTATTCTTTCTTAGGCTTGTCACACTCTTTCGCAAAGTGATCAAACTCTTGGCAATTATAACACTTAACCTTAAGTTTGTCAAAACAAACCCGCTTGTTTAGTGTAGGTAGATCTTTGCCAGTTCGTTGCATAAACTTTTTAACCTTACGAACGATCATAACCTTATTCCATTTAAGATCCATTACCTCGAAATCATCCAGATCAGTTTGATCATAATCTTCATTTGTCAATTCACTCATAGAAATCTTGCTACCCACCAAATTCTCATATGAATTCATGAAAGCACAAAATAAAGCAAAATTTTGTTCAGCCTCTTTCATGTTAACGTTTGGTGGTAGAGCAAAGACGGTATTAGCAGCAGTTGATCCACCAGAATTAACGTTTGAACTGAATGCCATGAAGCATACATTTGGCATTGGTTCAGCAAACGAAGATGTCACATCTTGAGATGATTGAGTGAGTATTGCATTGATTGGTGCTGAAGAACTACTCAATGGTAAACAACCCCCGTATAAGGTCGGATCTTGATTTTCTTTCGAAGATTCTTGACACTTCATGTCATATTCTCTATCTTCTAGATTCTGCACAAACTTCATCGCAGTTAGCTCTTCGTTCTTGAAATAGTTGTTTTCTTTTAATAACATCAAAAAGGTTGAATAAGAACCCGGTAAAGCATTTTTCACCATATCAATCTTACCAGATTCACTTGGTTCCATCTTTAATTTAATCATCTTAGCAATCTAGTGATTAAACCGAGTCAGCATTTCCTCGACAGTCTCACCTTTCAACAAGTTAAAATTTCTAAATTGAAACTTCAGCATAACCTTCTTACTTTCTTCAGTATTTCCCATACTTCTCATTTTAATATGCTGAAACACTGAAGCACATAATTTGATACTTCCCACTTGATGGAAAATATTGTCAGGTAATGCCATAGTCAAAGTAGAATATGCCTTTGTTTCGATTTCCGAAATTTTCTTTTCTTCTACAGAGTAAGAAGTAAAAGCTTTTGGTGTAAAACCAGTAGTTTCATTTCCAACCATGGGTACAGTGTGAACATCGTCAAGACATCTCGAACAATAAGGATGTATGGACCCTAGATGTACTCGGAATATTGGTTCCCATTTTGCAAAATTACTAAACTTCATTAAACATTTTGAATGTGACCCGATCTCAACATCGAGGTGAAGCAGTGATTGCATCAACATGTTTTGAGATGCTAGTGCATAAAAACCAGCCATCTTAAAAGTAGATTAAAATAAAAGTTTAAGTTTAACAATCTCAAAACCTGATACTTAAAGGTTTAAAATGAAAATATTTATAACGAATGAATGGTACGAATGGATGAAAATGGTAACAAATGGTGAAAAATAACGAACGGATTATGTTAACGAATGGGAATACGAATCACGTGACGAATGAGATAATGGATGGTATGATGTTTATGTAGCGAATGGACTTGTCACGAATGAGTTTCTATGACAAATGAGTATTCGCTGGATGAAGAATGAGTGATGACGAATAGTTTATAACGAATCGGCTACAGTAACGAAGAAGGTTGTTATTCTGTTGTAACAACTTTGACATGTGGCACGAATCAATTATACTGAAATAGCGAATGACTATCCTACATGTAACGAATGAATGAAGTCATCATAACGAATGAACGTATGAATCTTCAAATCTTCAAGTCCTGATTTCCAGATCTAAACTTTTCCAGATTCAAACTCTGATTCAAACAGTCACAAAATTATAGATTAAACACTCAATATTTAACAATATCACTCAAATCGCTCGTCTCAAACTCGCGAACAAACCCAAACCAATCCGAACTATCAATACCAACTCAAAATCAGTCCGAAATCAAAAATCTGTACCAACAGAAACCTCTATTTCCAAACCACACAAACTCAATCCATATCCAACTATCACAAAAACTCAATTCGATCACCATGAACAACACAATACGAATTCCGAATCCAATTCTAATCAAATCAACATCTAATTAACATCTCAACATGTTAATTCAGCTAAACTCAATAAAATCAAACTCGGATCTAAAATTAACACTCAACCTGTTATTATCAATCAATTCATTACGAATTATCTTAACACATACACAACTCTGGAGCTCTGATACCACTTGGCCATTCGTTCAGTACTTTTAATACACAATCTAACCTGTCTCTGATACCGCTTGTATAAACATGCTAGAGCTTCAATTAACTAATTGATCAATTCATAATGATTAACCAATCGGATCTAATTATATGATATGCGTATGTGTGTAGTAGATTAGTGAACGAAGTGTGAGAGTGAACAATTTGGCAAAGTAACGGCTTGGAAGAAATACTTTAAACACATTTGTTATACACATGTCATAATGAATGACCTTCATTCGTCTTCATTACAATAAGTAACATAAGGTATAGCAAATGACTCGTTCGCTATACCCCATTTGTCAGCATTCCATGACGAATGGATACGTATCAATAACGACTAACGTCCATTCGTTAAACATCCTTAACGATTGGACACGTATAACTAATTAACTCACACTCGTTAAACAGGCTTAATGAATAAGCATTACATAACTTAACGAATAGCATAGTAATTACTAAAATACCCTTACATTATAATAATAATAATAAATACAAATGATTACAAGACTCGAGACGACCAATATCATGCACTAACACTTTGGGCTTGTTCCCAGCATCATCGAGCTTATCCCCAGCATCTGACACTTACGTGTTGAAAACTAAAAATAATTGACACTTATATTTCGATCCTAAAGAAGTTAACCTAAAAGCTTAGCTTTATTATTTCAAAAGTTGTTACTAACGATCCCCGGTATCACCCTGTTGCCACAAGTAATCCTCAAACGATATCATGCAAGAGTATTTTTCAAAAAACTATTCTCCTTAAATTTGTTTTCACCAATATTTTAGTATAATGATCATATCTTAACAAATGGTTTTTTATTAAAAGTATATTTCTAGTCAATCAAATATCTTCGACATACCTATTTACTTAAAAGTTAATTACAACACTCTTCAAAATATAAAATTAAATAGACATACATAAAACCAAAAGATAGATATTAAATAATTAAGGATCAAGGGTTTTTCCTCCCTCAATCGCTGAGTCATTTACTGATGTATACACACACTTGCAATATTGTGAAGAACACACAACCTCACTTACAAAGTTTGATCACTAAATCCCTTAGGTAATTTTTGACCAAAACATTTATGTACGCCCTCTGTTCATGTGGCAATGTGGATGGATGGGTCCTTTTTTGAATTAAGTCCAAGTCATCTTCTTTTAGTTTACTACATCTTCACTAAACTTTTGTCTTTTAACACTTTGCTTTGATAGTTAGAATTAGGATTTTGATTGCCCATGCTTTGTTTTAATTTTATGTTAGTGTTATTAAAGGCAATAAAAATGAACAAATGATAACAAAATTAGAGGAAGCTTACCTGTACTTCATATACGATAAACTGGAAACTCGGTTGAGTGTTCCTGTAATTACAATGAAGAAGTTCATACATTAGGCTTAGTGTAGTGGGCGATTTTTTTGGGCGAAATTGGGCTGGAACACCGCCCCCAGGCGACAACAAGGGCAAGAAGGGGGGCGAGGAATATTAGTCGCCCATTCAATCTAATAAAATAATATTAGTTTAAAAAACAATCGTACATCCTTCGGGATCGTCTTGATGTGAACGATGTTACGTTTAACGACAGACCTACATTTAACGACGTTACATTTTCGGATGTCTATTTTTGTGCATCGTGGGAGATTTGGAGTGGGACTATACACATTTTCAACAAAAACCCGACGCAAGAGGATATTTAGGATTCACCGCCATTCAAATGTGTACTAAGGCTCTACGCATCCTTGCATACGACAACACAACCTTCAAGACATTTGTTCACACGACCTTTGGATTCTTCGGCTCCGTCGGGTCCAACAACGACATAGACGTTCTCAACGCGTCGCCCGTGCCAGAGTATTACATCAACCGTAGCATACCGGTCTTACTGTTTTATGCCCACGGTACCTACTATCGTCACGGTACTATTTGGGAGATGGGATATATCCGGAGTACTCGATCATCGTCAAAACATTTCCAGACACGATCGAAGAAAAAAGAGAACACTTTAAGAAGAAGCAAGAGTCCTGTGACACCCGGTAAATTCCCAATCCCTTAAACCAAGTAATCAACCTAAATATTAGGTAATTATGTTATGTGCGCCCTGCGCGAGCGCGCCATGTTAAGAACCAGCATGGGCATATGTTATATGCGCCATGCGCGAATGTTTTGGCTTTATGTTTTCATGTACCTTAACGTTATGTTGTCTAATGGGTTGACCATCCCGCATGATGCTAAGGCGGGTGCATCCTAAATCGTTTATGCGCGTGCGGAAGGGAACTAACCTCCCCGCATGGCGGGAACATTGAGAGCTAGTTTGTCTGAAGCTCCAAGATGGAATTGACTTCAACATAACTGATCACTATGTTGAAATACCAAGACCACCTGGAGAATCTACAAATGAAACTCAATGTCCCTAACTGCGAGAAGGTTACGCACCTACCCGCAGCAAAGAAATGTCCTTCACGCAGAAAGCTATGCGCACAAAGTGATACGCACAGAACACTTAGTCTATTCTCCAGACGTAAGGAGATTACTCCCGCCCAAAAGGAAACAGTAGCGTGTTTCAGAGATTTTCCACTTTTTACTGTACACTGACAAAAGTACCTGAAAAAGCACACTGTAACATGAAAAGTCAACTGTCAGCCACCCTATTCTCACCAACCCCAGACCTGCATGTCCTGACCAAATCAAATCAAAATCTTTTATCCACTACTCCACTTTTAAATAAATAATAATAATTTCCATACCTTATCATCATTACACCTAGATATGAAAAGATTACAATCCCCTAAAGCAAGGGATTGTGTTCCCTTGAGTTTGCCTATAAATATGTAACCTAAATTATCACCCAAAACACACTTCAAACTTCTCTCTTAAGAACTGCAACTTGCACTAATCATCTCCCAAGCATCCGTTGTTTTCGTTTCCGATCCTGTTACCAGGTAAGCCAAGAATATAACCTTGAAATCTGCTTTCCAACCCTTATATTCTCCTAATTCTTGATCTTAATATATATACTTCTTGTTATTTAATCGCATTCTAGACCTTCAATTCCGAGGCCAACACCAAGAAAACCCGAATCTCGATTAATCCCTTAACAAGAACCACAGGTGAGTCTCACAGCCCCTATTTTCACTGTTTTCACTGTTTTTAAACTGTTTTCGGGGCGAGGGACACGTACTTAAATAATGTTTTATCATGGTATACTTACAAGCTATGCAAGCGATTATGTGTTTAAATTATATTTCATGATGAGCAATGCGAACGGTTATCTAAGATTTTCGATGTATGTGCGCTAGAACTCGAGTAAGTGATCACTTTACCATTGGAACTCTAAGGGTAGGGACTGCTGGTTTGATCCACCCACTCGTAGGGGTCGCACCTCTTTGCATGGACGAGTGCCTAGTATGGTCATGGGGCAGTACTATGGGTTTGAGCCCGCTCGTAGGGGTCGCGCCTCTTTGCATGGACGAGCGCCTTGTTTTCCGGCACAACGTCCGCGCGTAACCCGCGGGACGGAATTATTGATTAGCTCGTAGGGGCAGCGCCTCTTTGCATAGACGAGCACGGTTTTTCAGAAATGTCCACGCGTAAACCGCGGGACGGCATTATATTATTTAGCTCGTAGTGGCAGCGCCACTTTGCATGGACGAGCACACTTCTGGTAATGATCGCGCGTAGCCCGCGGAACGACTTTTATCAGAAATATGTGTCAGATCTATGTTTTCATACGGATTATCAAGTATATGTTTAGACATGAAATCAGAAATGTGTTTCAATATGATTTTATCAAGACTATGATGCAATGCGATTTATATAGTTACTAAAACTTGTGAACTCACTCAGTTTATACTGATTCAAATGTTTTTACGTGTCTTTCAGGAGATAACTAGGTAGCGCATGGAGTCACACTTAGAGCACCTCACGCTGAACATCTAAAATTAGCTTTTTGGAAGATTTTAGTTCTATCCCTTCGATGCGCGTAGTTGTTCCCGCCGCGCAAGGGGATAGGGCGTGGAAATCTTCAACAGTTTTATACTTGGATGTTTTTATGTAATTTTTAAACAATGTAATGTATTTGTATTAAACATTTCATGCGAAATGAAAATCTTACTATAAATGTTTGGAATGGCCCGTGCTTAATTATCAATCCCCACTCGCGCGCGCCCGGCTGTTTCCGCCGCTCAGGGCCGGGTGTGACAGATTGGTATCAGAGCACTGGTTATAGCGAACTAGGAAAAGAAGTTTTAACCTAGACTATAACCGTTGGGGGAAATCGCATGAAATATTTTCAAAAGAAACTATACACACACTTAGGAACACGGGTCACACAGTGTCTAGTAAATAATGATAATATTATGTGCTCAGAATACATGCGCTAAGATTGATATGTTTTCACTCTTTTAAAGCGAGAATGCCTCCAACTAAAGCCAAGGGAATTACCATGACACCCGAGGAACTCGCGGAAATAATCGCGCAAGCAATCGCAACACATGAGGCCAGCAAGGCCGAATCAAGTCAGGGTCGTCAGAATGAGACCCCAGAACCCGAATCAGGAGCCTTGGACAAAGGATGCTCCTACAAGACATTCATGGCCTGTAAGCCTTGGCCATTCAAGGGTACCGAAGGGGCCATTGGGCTCTACAACTGGATTGACAAGATGGAGACAGTTCTCTCCATTAGCGGATGTAGTGAGAACCAGAAGGTCCTTTACGCGACCTGCATGTTCCAAGAGGCAGCTTCGTCTTGGTGGAAGCTTCAAACGAAAACATTGGGGCGAGAAGTTGCTCTCCACAAGACCTGGGAGGAACTGAAGGAAATGCTGATGAGAAAGTTCTGCTCTCGCGCAGAAATTCAGAACCTACAACAGGAATTCTGGAACCACACCATGGTAGGAACGGATATCGACGCCTACAACAACCGGTTCAACGAGCTTTGCCAGTTGGTGCCAGACATGGCAAACACGGAGGAAAAGAAGATCGAGAGGTATATCTTTGGGTTACCTCCTGTTGTTAGGGTTCCGCTCAACGCCGCAGCGCCTCCAACCTTTGATGAGGCGGGTAGCGCGGGCCATCACCCTTACAAGGGATACGGTCCGTGCGGGTATGTTAACTACGCGCGGAATCGAGCAGCGAACCTCTGATCCCAAGAGGAAGTGGAACTCTCACCACCGAGGGTCCGACTCCAAGCAACCACCGTTCAAGAAGCAGGAGAGCGTAAGGGCTTACGCGATCCAAGCCGCGGAGCCATCAAGGAAAGGATACAGCGGGCCTCGCCCATGGTGCAACAAATGCAAGTATCACCACGAGGGTGAATGCGCAAGAATCGAATGTGCCAAATGTGGCAGACCAGGGCACAAGACGATGAATTGCCGTGTCAGAGAAGCTGGAGCGAGCGACAACTGCTACTCATGCGGGAAGCCAGGGCATTTTAGTCGGGATTGCCCGCAAAAGGGAAACCAAGCTCGCGGGAGAGCTTTTGTGATCGGCGCGGGTGAAGCTAAAGAAGAGCCGAATGTGGTAACCGGTACGTTTTTGCTTAACGGCCATTTTGCATCTGTCTTATTTGATACTGGCGCTGACCTAAGTTTTATATCTGCTGAGTTTAAAAACTCCCTAGGCTTAGCAACCAGTAGGCTAGACACGCCTTATACTATAGAACTAGCCAATGGTAGGCAGTTATGCGCGAACGAAAGAACTGAACAATGTGTTATAGTCATGGGAGGTCACGGGTTCAATATTAACTTGTTACCAATAGACTTGGGAAGTTTTGACATTGTGATAGGTATGGATTGGTTAGTCGAGAACCACGCGGAAGTTATTTGCCATGAGAAGCAGGTTCGGGTCCCACTGTTGAACGGAGAAACCTTGGTGATTCAAGGGGAAAGAAGGGGAGTTGCGACGAAACTAATTTCGTGCCTAAAAGCGCGCAAGTGCCTAAGGAAAGGGTGCTACGCCTTCCTGGCGCATGTAGTAGAGAAGAAAGGAGATGAGCGAAGAATTGAAGACTTACCAGTAGTGCGCGAATTTCCAGAAGTTTTTCCTGAAGATTTGCCCGGATTACCGCCGCCGCGACAAGTCGAGTTTCGTATTGATTTGGTCCCAGGAGCTGCGCCAGTAGCTCGAGCGCCTTATCGACTAGCTCCATCTGAGATGCAAGAGCTATCCAATCAGTTACAGGAACTATTGGATAAGGGTTTCATACGCCCAAGCTTTTCACCTTGGGGAGCTCCAGTACTGTTTGTTAAGAAGAAGGATGGTTCGTTCAGAATGTGTATTGACTACAGGGAGCTGAATAAGCTGACAGTCAAAAATCGGTACCCCTTACCGAGGATTGACGACTTATTTGACCAGTTGCAAGGATCCAGTTATTATTCGAAGATAGATCTACGGTCCGGATACCACCAACTTAGGGTCCATGAGGAAGATGTGCCGAAAACAGCCTTCCGAACTACATACGGCCATTATGAGTTCTTAGTGATGCCTTTCGGGCTAACTAATGCGCCGGCTGTATTCATGGATCTGATGAACCGCGTGTGCAAACCATACTTGGACAAGTTTGTGATTGTATTTATAGATGATATTCTGATTTATTCTCGGACCAAGGCCGAGCATCAGCAACACCTGAGATTGATGTTGGAACTGTTGAGGAAAGAAAAGTTGTATGTGAAGTTTTCCAAGTGCGAGTTTTGGCTTAGAGAAGTTCACTTTCTCGGTCACGTTGTAAACGAGAAAGGAATACACGTTGATCCTTCCAAAGTCAAGGCCATCGAAAACTGGGAAGCGCCAAAAACCCCAACTGAGGTGAGGCAATTCCTAGGACTAGCTGGCTACTATCGACGCTTCATTGAGAACTTCTCCAAGATAGCTCTACCTCTGACCGCGCTAACTCAGAAAGACAAGAAGTTTGTTTGGGGCGAAAATCAGGAAACAGCATTTCAAATGTTAAAACAGAAGTTATGTAGTGCGCCAATTCTGTCTCTGCCCGAGGGGACGGATGACATCGTCGTTTACTGCGACGCTTCACATCAGGGACTCGGATGTGTCCTTATGCAGCGAGACAAAGTCATAGCGTATGCCTCGCGCCAACTCAAGACCAATGAAAAGAACTACACAACGCATGATCTGGAACTTGGAGCGGTTGTCTTCGCGCTAAAGATTTGGCGCCATTACCTCTATGGTACAAAGTGTATAATCTTTACGGATCACAAGAGCCTTCAACATATATTTGATCAAAAGGATTTAAACATGAGGCAACGAAGATGGGTGGAGTTGTTGAATGATTATGATTGTGAAATTAAGTACCACCCTGGAAAGGCGAATGTGGTAGCAGACGCGCTAAGTAGGAAGGAGCGAATAAAAACGCTACGAGTCAAGGCTCCAAGGTTGACCATTCACACAGATCTCTCTACCCGCATCCGAGACGCTCAGCAAGAAGCCTTGAAACCAGAGTTTGTTAAAAACGAATCCCTTGGGGGTATGATTAAGGATTTGGAGCTCAAAGAGAACGACACTCGATATTTTGCTAACCGCATATGGGTCCCTCTCAAGGGAGGATTGCGCGAGCAAGTATTAAACGAAGCTCACAAGACGCGGTATTCCGTACATCCTGGCGCAGACAAGATGTACCAAGATGTTAAAGTGCTGTATTGGTGGCCCAATCTTAAAGGCGCCATCGCGACGTATGTCAGTAAATGCCTGACGTGTTCGAGGGTGAAGGCTGAATACCAGAAACCATCAGGGTTGCTTCAGCAGCCAGAAATTCCCATGTGGAAGTGGGAACAAATCTCTATGGACTTCATCACCAAACTGCCAAGGACATCTGGGGGTTATGACACGATCTGGGTTATTGTGGATCGGCTAAGTCAGCGCACTTCCTGCCGATCAAGGAAACCGATAAGATGGAAAAGTTAGCCCGATTGTATATTCGAGAAGTAGTTTCAAAACATGGAGTCCCAGTGTCCATCATTTCTGATAGAGATAGTCGGTTCACCTCAAGATTTTGGAGATCGTTACAAGAGGCTTTAGGTACTCGTCTTGACATGAGTACGGCATATCATCCCCAAACAGATGGACAAAGCGAGCGAACAATCCAGACATTGGAAGATATGTTACGCCCGTGCGCAATCGATTTCGGAGGTAGATGGGATACTCATCTCCCATTGGTTGAATTTTCTTACAACAACAGTTATCACACAAGCCTCAAGGCTGCGCCGTTTGAAGCTTTGTATGGGCGCAAGTGTAGATCCCCACTGTGCTGGGCTGAAGTGGGTGACAAGCAAATGACTGGTCCAGAATTGATCCAAGAAACAACAGACAAGATTTTTCAGATACGGGATCGCCTTAAGACAGCGCGCGACAGACAGAAGAGCTACGCAGATGTGCGAAGGAAACCGTTGGAGTTTCAAGTAGGGGATAGAGTACTTTTGAAAGTCTCTCCATGGAAAGGAGTCCCCCGTTTCGGCAAGCGAGGAAAGTTGAATCCGCGCTACATTGGACCATTTGAGATCCTGGAAAGGATCGGTCCGGTTGCTTATAAACTCCGTTTACCCGCCGAACTCAGTGGAGTTCATGATACGTTTCATGTGTCCAACCTCAAAAAGTGCTTATCTGACGAAACGTTGATCTTGCCGTTGGAAGAGATTCACATCGACAAACAGCTGCACTTCGTAGAAGAACCTATAGCAGTAACCGATTGGAAAGAACAAAAGTTACCCAGAAGCAGAATCAGGTTAGTAAAGGTTCAATGGAACTCGAGGCGTGGGCCTGAATTCACTTGGGAAAGAGAAGACCAGATGCGCATGAATTACCCACACCTCTTTCAGAGCATGGCTTCTGCCAGCAACGTCTCCTAAATTTCGGGACGAAATTCGCTTAACAGGGAGAGAATGTGACACCCGGTAAATTCCCAATCCCTTAAACCAAGTAATCAACCTAAATATTAGGTAATTATGTTATGTGCGCCCTGCGCGAGCGCGCCATGTTAAGAACCAGCATGGGCATATGTTATATGCGCCATGCGCGAATGTTTTGGCTTTATGTTTTCATGTACCTTAACGTTATGTTGTCTAATGGGTTGACCATCCCGCATGATGCTAAGGCGGGTGCATCCTAAATCGTTTATGCGCGTGCGGAAGGGAACTAACCTCCCCGCATGGCGGGAACATTGAGAGCTAGTTTGTCTGAAGCTCCAAGATGGAATTGACTTCAACATAACTGATCACTATGTTGAAATACCAAGACCACCTGGAGAATCTACAAATGAAACTCAATGTCCCTAACTGCGAGAAGGTTACGCACCTACCCGCAGCAAAGAAATGTCATTCACGCAGAAAGCTATGCGCACAAAGTGATACGCACAGAACACTTAGTCTATTCTCCAGACGTAAGGAGATTACTCCCGCCCAAAAGGAAACAGTAGCGTGTTTCAGAGATTTTCCACTTTTTACTGTACACTGACAAAAGTACCTGAAAAAGCACACTGTAACATGAAAAGTCAACTGTCAGCCACCCTATTCTCACCAACCCCAGACCTGCATGTCCTGACCAAATCAAATCAAAATCTTTTATCCACTACTCCACTTTTAAATAAATAATAATAATTTCCATACCTTATCATCATTACACCTAGATATGAAAAGATTACAATCCCCTAAAGCAAGGGATTGTGTTCCCTTGAGTTTGCCTATAAATATGTAACCTAAATTATCACCCAAAACACACTTCAAACTTCTCTCTTAAGAACTGCAACTTGCACTAATCATCTCCCAAGCATCCGTTGTTTTCGTTTCCGATCCTGTTACCAGGTAAGCCAAGAATATAACCTTGAAATCTGCTTTCCAACCCTTATATTCTCCTAATTCTTGATCTTAATATATATACTTCTTGTTATTTAATCGCATTCTAGACCTTCAATTCCGAGGCCAACACCAAGAAAACCCGAATCTCGATTAATCCCTTAACAAGAACCACAGGTGAGTCTCACAGCCCCTATTTTCACTGTTTTCACTGTTTTTAAACTGTTTTCGGGGCGAGGGACACGTACTTAAATAATGTTTTATCATGGTATACTTACAAGCTATGCAAGCGATTATGTGTTTAAATTATATTTCATGATGAGCAATGCGAACGGTTATCTAAGATTTTTGATGTATGTGCGCTAGAACTCGAGTAAGTGATCACTTTACCATTGGAACTCTAAGGGTAGGGACTGCTGGTTTGATCCACCCACTCGTAGGGGTCGCACCTCTTTGCATGGACGAGTGCCTAGTATGGTCATGGGGCAGTACTATGGGTTTGAGCCCGCTCGTAGGGGTCGCGCCTCTTTGCATGGACGAGCGCCTTGTTTTCCGGCACAACGTCCGCGCGTAACCCGCGGGACGGAATTATTGATTAGCTCGTAGGGGCAGCGCCTCTTTGCATAGACGAGCACGGTTTTTCAGAAATGTCCACGCGTAAACCGCGGGACGGCATTATATTATTTAGCTCGTAGTGGCAGCGCCACTTTGCATGGACGAGCACACTTCCGGTAATGATCGCGCGTAGCCCGCGGAACGACTTTTATCAGAAATATGTGTCAGATCTATGTTTTCATACGGATTATCAAGTATATGTTTAGACATGAAATCAGAAATGTGTTTCAATATGATTTTATCAAGACTATGATGCAATGCGATTTATATAGTTACTAAAACTTGTGAACTCACTCAGTTTATACTGATTCAAATGTTTTTACGTGTCTTTCAGGAGATAACTAGGTAGCGCATGGAGTCACACTTAGAGCACCTCACGCTGAACATCTAAAATTAGCTTTTTGGAAGATTTTAGTTCTATCCCTTCGATGCGCGTAGTTGTTCCCGCCGCGCAAGGGGATAGGGCGTGGAAATCTTCAACAGTTTTATACTTGGATGTTTTTATGTAATTTTTAAACAATGTAATGTATTTGTATTAAACATTTCATGCGAAATGAAAATCTTACTATAAATGTTTGCAATGGCCCGTGCTTAATTATCAATCCCCACTCGCGCGCGCCCGGCTGTTTCCGCCGCTCAGGGCCGGGTGTGACAAGTCCGTGCGAAAGGATATCGAGAGGTGTTTCAGGGTTCTAAAAGAATGTTGGCATTATGTGAAAAACCCATGTCGTGAATGGTCGATGGCAAGAATGAGCAATTCCATGCATACGTGTATCATATTGCATATTATGATTTTAGAAGACAAAGGCATAGCAATATGGCAACACTATATACCAGGGATCGTTCCAGAACAATTCCCTGAACCAACCGAAGAACAACAAATGCAAAACATTCACGAGCTCACATCAAGTGAGATACATAACCAACTTAAGGCGGATTTTTTTCAACACGTTTGGGATAGTCGTCCCGTTGAAGTCGAAGACAAGGATGAAGAAGAGGAGGAGGAGAACAAAGACGAAGATGAAGACGAGAAGGAGGACGAAGACGAAGATAATGAATAGATTAGTATTTTTTTGGTGTGTTTTTTATTTTGATTAATTTAATAAATTTTAATAACTTAATGTTTTTGTATTTGTTTAATTTAATAATAAAAAGAAAATAATAAAAAATGGTGATGTGGCAAAGGAGGAGCTACAAAACCATTGCACTCCAAAAACAAAAATCTACCATTTGCTGACTGAGCACCACGTGTTACAATTTGCCTCAATTTGTAACCCCTCGACTACACATAGCCTTAGATTGATTAGTTATCATTCTTCACATAGAAGCAATCATCTAAAAACATATTGCTATTTCTATGTTTTAATACGACCATATTATAAAAGTTTAATACTCACTCTCATTGTCTTGTAATGCACAATCAGACATATATTCAGGAGCCATCTTTTTTTAGGAGCCATTTTGTATTTTTTATGTATATGAATTATATCCCGGAGTCATCCGGAAAATAGTGGGTTTAAACGATATAAGCGAAATTTATAAGATTCGTAAAAGGAGTTTCCAATAGATGAACCACCTTCAAATCAACTCTGGCTTCTTTCCACACACTGATGATGTTGCATTACTACTGGTCAACTTTTATTTATCAAACAACATTAAACCATTGAGCTACACAACAATAAATTTAACTATTAATGGAGACGCCTTTAGTAGAGACACCTGCTATTAGCGGCGACACAAAATCATGTCGTCGCTAATGGTCAGTGTCGCCGCTAAAGTCGTTGTCGCTAATAGCTTGATCTGTGTGCTCCTTACTAAAGCAGGCCCTGAACGTTGATTAAATATTGATCCAAGGGCTACAATCACGTCATCTCAAACAAATCTCCTTATCTTCCTCTCAAACACACCCAAGCATCACACTCACAATCAACCACACCTTCACCAACCTCACATACCAATATCCATTTTATTCTCAAACTCTTATTTCTACATATCGATCTCATCTTCTTCAAAAACACACCTATCACCGTCATTCCACCACCGAGTTTTCAAGATCAGGCCACCGTCAAGCTCAAGCTCTGCCACCATCGGACCACCACCGTATTTTCAAGATCCGACCACCGTCAAGCTCAAGCTCCACAATCGTTGGACCAGTACCACCGTGTTTTAAAGCTCTGACCTCTCATTTCTATCTTGTTTATTTTTAATAGAAATCATGTATTGGTTGTTTGTAGATATAATGTAAAAGTAGCCCGATATTAATGTGATATTTTTTGTGTTTTGTTTGAATTTTGAACTAATTTTCATTCATTTCATTTTCGAGTTCGTTTGTGGTGTCCTGTACAGTATCTGGAAGTAGTCTCCATTGAACTTTCCGGTAATCTCTCTGGCGAAGAATTAGCGGCGACGGTTTTGTTATTGACTGCGACAAGATAAGCATCAGCGGCGAGGAACTAGCAACGACCATCTAGCGGCGACATGTCGCCGCTAATACATTTAGCGACGACAAACATATGTATTAGCGGCGACATAATGTCTCCGCTAAAACTCTTTTTTCTTATAGTGCTACACAATTTGTGTAGGCCCCATTTTGTTATTAGTCTTTTGTATTTACTCGTTCTTTAGCGTTTATGTTAGTTAGCTGGTCGGTTTTACCTTCTTTGTATGTTTAGGCCTAAGGCCTTGTAAAAAACGCCCAATGGGCCGTAATAATATGGTATGGTGCATGAGAACACACATTATAAATAGTGTGTGTCTCTCATGCAAACATCAACCTTTTGCAAAATACAAATCTTATCCTTGTCTACAAACTCTCTCCCTCTCCTTTCTCTCTTCCCTCACGGCCAATAAACCAAACCAAACATGATCTGAGATCTTGGTTCCTCACTAGTGATTTCCGCTAGCTAGTGTTGAGATTGATAAAATTAGACTAGTCGGTGTGTTAATTGATCCGTCCATAGGACCTACAAATTGTATAAGAGCTTTCGAGCTCTACTAGTTATGGATCTTGGGTCACAACCTTGGATTTTGGTCTTGTTTGTGTTACAGACGGATTTTCAAGTGTTCTTGTGGGTTACGGGTTCATAAAAGTGAAGAAAAAGTGTTTAAAAGCTCAAAAGTACAAGTGTTCAAGCTTCGGGTGTTGAATTTGCGAATTGGTTTGTGTGATTTTGGTGTTAAAGTGTTCAAAAGTTCAAGATTTGGGTTTGAAAAGTGTGCAAAATGGATGTTTCTTATATCCATAAAGTATAGAAGAGATTGATGTGACTTTCCTTAAAAGGAAAAAGGCGGAAAGTACAATCCGTACTTTCCAAGAATCTAATCAAATCAAGTCTAATCTAGTCGAATAGCAAGTGATCTAATCGAATCACAAGTAATCGAATCGAGTCTGCTCAAATCTAATCGATTCACAAGTAATCGAATCGAGTCTACACTACAATTTAATCGAGTCAACAAAGTTATATAATCGAATCTGAAAAGTAATTGAATCGAATTCAAGAATAAATTCTAATTGAATTCACAATCTTATCGAATCACAATCTGATCGAATCGAATCGCCATTCGATTAGATTAGATCATTCGATTAGACTAGGATCATATTCGATTAGATTACCTTGTTATTCGATTACATTGTCATTCGATTACTTTACACTTAAACAATTTTTCTCAGAAGCTACTTGTTCATTCGATTACTTAGTATTCGATTACTTTGGACTTGTGCTTTTTCAACAGAAACTGTTTGAACTTTGTAGTGATATTGACTTTGTTTAATCAATGGCTAATGCAAATGAAGAAGTTAAGATGAGGTTGTAAGGAGTTACATGATATTTGAGAATGAGGATGGAACTACAACTAAGTCTCCCAAAAGCTACTGAGTGGGATAATTATTATGAAGAATTCAAATGGCGTTTCAAGAACTACATTAGAATCCTTTGAGAGATCACACCACTGCTAAGGGCCTTTGGGATTCTTGGTTAGTAAGTTTGAGGGAAACACTGAGATGAGAAACAGTGGGAAAGGAATCTTAAAAGGTGAGTTCAACATGTTCAATCACGTGCAAGGAGAATCGGTCACTAGCCTCATCCATAGATTTGAAACATTGATTACCAAAATCAAGAGTGATGGAATTGATTATAACCAGATTGAAATCAATGACAAGTTGTGAAACTCCCTTCCGTATACTTGGAATAGCATTGTGATAACAATCAAGAGGACAACTAACCTCCAGATTACTACTATTGCTGACTTGACACCCATCATTAAGTCATTTGAGATTGATGATAAAATCAGAATGGGTAGTCACATCAGTTCTCTCAATCATGTTGGGATATCCACCGGGTCTGGAGTAAGCACAGTTTTTCTGAGCCATGCATACCCCATTGTTCATGATTTTAATGGAGTCAACAAGTTTACAAGTTAGCCAACTCTTAACTCTGCTTCAAGACCACTTCAAATCCTCAAGCACCATCAAGTTCAAGCTCTTTTCAAGAAGCATTTGATAAAGCTGTTAACTTTGAAAGCCCATGGAATCAAGAAACCCACAAGCAACTCATCCTACTCTGCTCCTGAAGCTCATCAAGCTGATGACATGGCACTATTTCATGCCTGTATGGCAAGCCATGAGGAGTTTCTCCAAGGAAAACTGCTTCCTCCTTCGTTTCAACAAGGAGACATTCTCGATATTAACAATAAGGATCTCAAGAAAATGGACATCAAATATCATATTGCCATGGCTGTTCACAGGGCCTCCAATTTCATGAAGAAATATAGCAAGAACAGCTTTAGAGACTCAGATGGGAATGGTATTGGGTTTGACAAAGACAAGCTTCGCCATTTAAACTACAACGAATTGGGGCACTTTGCAAGGGAATACACTAATCCACCTAAGGCTTAAAATGATATCAAGATTACCGAGATGTCTGACAATGAAGGTGCTAGGAGAAGTGACAAGAAGCATGTTCCGAGCTAGTCCTCAAAATCAAGAGTTCCAAGAATCAATCAAGGAAGCACATCCAAAGGGAACTTCGAGCCAAGCTCAAAGGCAATGATCACCAGAACAGCTGAAGCAACACAACCAGATTGGGAAGACGACCAACTTGAAGAACTGATCAATCCTCTGACCTTTGCTAGAATGCCATTTGCACATAAAGCAAGCACCTCATCAAGCCCAGCTGCTGAAGCACCCCCATTTGTCTCTGACATTCCCGAGGTACATAAACTTTGCACTCCAACTTGTATCGATAAGGTTAAGACCTATATAACTCATAATGTTGCCATTATAAATGAAAATCTTAGCCTAAAATGCCAGAAAGATGATCTTAGGAAAGCTGAAAGTATATTTGCCACTAGGATTAAAACTCACAATAATCAATCAATCAATCAATCATAACCAGTAAAATCCCACCGACAGCAGAGCTATAGGTAGGGTCTGGGGAGGGTGGGATGTAGGCACACCGTACCTCTATCCAAAGGAATAAAGAGGTGGCTTCCAGAGAGACCCTCGGCTCTAAGAACATGTGTATGAAGCAAAAAAAGGAAATCAAAGTTTAACAGTTATATAAAAAACTACTACTAATTATAATAATATTAATAAAAAGGTCACAGTTTAACCGCAATATAAAAGCTAATAATAATAATAATAAAATATGTAAGGGAAATACCATTATGGTATGTGACCTAAATAAGTTAAGTCTAAGCCCTAAGGTATTCAATTCTTTCTAAAAATCCTTAACTTTAATTCTACTTCTCCACGAATTCCTATCCTCAACCATGTCCTCGGAGAGGTTTAGGTCTATCAAATCATGCCTAATCCTCTCATCCCAAGTCAATTTCGGTCGTCCTCTACCCCTCCTCCCCTCTATAGTAATGTTTTCTACGGATCTAACAGGATTCGTCGTCTGTCTAATGATATGGCTAAACTCATTGAAAAACTTTCCCAATCTGATAAACTAGTTGAACATCATGAAAGATGTGTTGTTGAATTAAATGCTAAAATTGAGAAGCTAAAATTAGATTTGTCTCAACGAAAAATAGCTGTTGAAAGATATGAGTTAGCATCTGATAAGCTTAATGGAATAATTGGGGCACAGATTGCGGTGAGACAAAAATAGGCTATGATAATATTGTTGTTCCACCTCCATTTAATGAGAATTATACTAGCCCACCTCACTTTAGTTTCAATATCCCACCTGAGGATGAAATGGTCTATGGTGTTGGACATGTGCCAAAACCAAAGACATTTACTCCTGTTCTCTCCAAGACTGTTGATCCCATTCTTTCGTCAGTTAGTCCTAATGGTAGTTCATCTTCTTCTCCGGGTTGTGTAGACGGAAGTGATTGTGTGGAAAAGAACAAGGGTTATGGAGAGAAAAAAATTTAAATTCACTTTTTGATTCAAGTGTGAATATAGAACCATTAGTTGTTAACCTTGTCTGTAATAATAATACATTGAAATACATTTTGAATGATCATGTACTCTACGAGAGTGTTGATGTTGGCATTTCTGTTAATGATTTGAATGAAAATGATGTTTCTATTTCTGATAGTGATTGTGAAACTATATTTGAGGAAACTTTCAGTAATAGAAACGTGCAGGAAAATGTGTTTGTTGAAACAAACGTACCCAGTTGTTCATCAAGAGATTGTAAGTTGAGGGAGATAAAAATAAAAGAAATAGTTTTGACAATGAAAAGGCTAGCACATCCAGTAAATATGTTCCACCACATAGAAACTCTTTCTTTCAATCTACTAATCAATTCAATCATCCTCAATTATACAATCAGTTTGATAACAACTACTATGGTTGTCATCAACTAGATTATGTCAATTCATTTTATTTAAATGTTTTTGATGATCGAGGTTACAGATAAGATAACCTCTTTGTTCCTTTCCAAGCATCACCATATTCTCCTAAACAAGTATGTCATAGTTCTGATGAGTTCTATAGGGATACTAGAAGAAAATGTTGTTTTGTTTGTGGTAACCCAACTCACCTTGCAAGATATTGCAAGAACTAGCACAGAAGGCAAAGGAAATGAACGATCAATTTAATCAATTCTGTTCTAAGTCTACACCAAGCCCAAGAACAATAACTGATCAATCTGATAGTTCTGCAAGTGAAATGGACGTGAGATCCAAAAACAAGAAAAATATTAAACCACCTTTTTGGATAACCAAAAAGGAAAGAGCAAAAAGGATTTCTAAGACAGAAAAGTCAAAGGACTCACCAAAAAGAAACCGGAAAAGAAATCCAAAGATCGAAAGATCTGAGGATTTTATTTTGAAACCAAGAAGAAGACAGTCCAGAAAAACCTCAAAAACCGGGAAACCTGCATCTGCATGGGTTCCTAAGGACTTTTCTTCTGATTTTGACACATCTCAAAACTTCATATTTCGTCACATGAAAATAAAATCTGGTAACACTATGGTCGACCTTCCCGAGACAACTAAGTCTCAGAAACACATGTCTAATTAAATTGTCAATGTGTAAAGGGTCAGTCAAGAAGGTCTGTCAATAGTATCTGGTACCTAGACAGTGGTTGCACCCAATACATGACGGGAGACGAGTCCTTACTATTCGACGTTAAACCGTTTGATGGTGGAGACGTTCCATTTGTCGAAGACGTGGGAGGAAACATCGCAAAAAGAGGAAGAGTGTCAAATGGAATTCTGACGTTTGATGACGTCAATTGAATCACAATCTGCTTAGTGTCCTTCAAATCTGTGATCGAAAGTACTCCACATTATTCACAGAAAATGAATACTCGATCTTAAAACCAGGTTTCAAAGTCCCTGAAGAATGGATCTTGATACGTTCTCCGATGCACAATGATGCTTATATATTGGATATGGATATCTCTTACTCACGTATGTTTGCTTCATGCCTAATATCTAAGGCCTCAGAGAATGACTCATCTCTATGGCATAGACGTCTTGGTCATGTAAACTTTAAAAACTTGAACAAACTGGTCAAAGGTGAGCATGTGAGGGTATTTCCTGCTAAATCTTTCTCTTGCATTGAAAAATGTATTTCGTGCTCTAAATGCAAGCAACAAAAGCTCCCTCACAAGCCCAAGAGGATCAACCCCATAGACTAAATTCTTCAACTTTTACATATGGATTTATTTGGTCCTATCCATCCTTTAGCAATCGGCCGAAAAGCCCATTGTCTTGTGATTACTGATGATTATTCTCGTTTCAGTTGGACTTCCTTTTAGGGAACAAAGATGAAACCGCTCAGCTTTTTGTGAAGTTCATTACACTTGTGGAGAGGAAGACGGATAAAAAGGTGAAGTGTATTAGAAGCGACAACGAGACAGAGTTTTGTAATAGAACAGTGGATGATGCACTTCAATTGGAATAGACCGCCAGTTCAGTGCACCTTATACTCCTCAACAAAATGGAGTTGCTGAACGCTGTAACCGAACACTGATTTAAGCTACTAGAACAATGTTGTCAGACTCCAAACTTCCTTTGTTCTTTTGGGGTGAGGCGATCAATGCTGCTTGCTTCATTCAAAACCGTGTGATTATAAAAAAGCGCTTGAAGAAGACTCCATTCGAAGTCTACTATAAGAAAAAGCCGCAAGTCAACTACTTCAAAACATTTGGATGTCTTTGCACCTTACTCCATACAGGTGCTCAGCATGATCCAAAGTTTGCTGAAAAGGCCGATGAGTGTTATGTTGTTGGATACGCTGCAAACAAAGCCGCTTATCGTATCTAAAATAAGAAGACCAAGCTGATACTAGGATCATTCAATGTTGACAGGTAAGAGCTTAACGTTACTGATGCTCGCACAGGTCCCGACTGGTTGTTTGACTATGAGTACTTGTTCAACCAGTTCCGTGGCATGTCTACTCCACCACCTACAAACACTCAAGTTCCATCATCTCCACCTAAACCTCTGTTGATGCAATCCATTATCAACAGTTTATCTGACGTGACTCTATCTGATGGGCCTTCCAACAGAGTTGCACCACCTATAGTACCCCTTCCAGAAAATAATAATCAAGTTGTCTAGTTGCAGTCGAAGATGTATCTGACACCGATTCAGATAACTCATACTTGTCCGCCGACACCATGGAACAACCTCAGACAGAACCTTTAGCAGATAGCCCCAAGCTTGATAGAATCTGTTGCCACACCACCCTCTTTAGATGAAGTTGCTCAAGTTCCTGTTGTTACCGAAGAACCTACTAATGGTGAATCTGACAACACTACATCTACTCCGGTTAATGCAATTGTTGTTCCATACGATGAACATCTCTAGGATTAGCCAATTATGTTCTCATCAATGTTGATCAACCTGACTCTATTCAATCAGCCAATTATGTTCTCATCAATGTTGCTCGCATTTTTCATCTCGTGGAGAATCTGACAATTAATCTTCAAGCAGAGCATGTCACCCTTGTTGATGACATACCTCAACTGCCTAGTTATAGAAATCATCCCACATAAAACATCATTGGGTCTCCAATGGCATCCAAACAAGGAGCAAGGCTGGTACTATTAACATGTGTATTCTTGCATGTTTTATTTCACAGGTAGAGGGAAGGACTACAAGGTAGCTCTGAAGGAAAACTTGTGGGTTGAAGCTATGGAAGATGAGCTGTTACAGTTCAAAAAGCTCAATGTATGGAGGCTAGTCAAGCAACCAGAGAACAAAAAGGCTATTGGGACAAGATGGGTATTCAGGTACAAGAAAGATGAAAAGGGGTGACAAACGGACTTCAAAGTATATTAGATGGATGTGAAGACTGCCTTCTTGTATGGGAAAGTGAATGAAGACATTTATTTCAAGTAACCACCAGGTATTGAGGATCCTGATCGTCCTAATCATGTCTACCGTCTTGATAAAGCTCTCTATGTCCTTCACCAAGCACCTCGTGCTTGGGACGCCACATTAGCAGAACATATGTAGAAGAATGGCTATAGAGGTGTTATCGATCAAACACTCATTATCAAGAAAGTGAAGGGTGATCAGATTCTAGTCCAAGTTTATGTTGACGATATTATATTTTGATATACATCTGAAAAACGGTATAGAGAGTTTGCCGATGTCATGTAAAACCGGTTTGAGATGAGCTTATTGGGGGAGATGTCTTTTTTTCTAGGACTTCAAGTTGAACAAAAAGCGGACGGAATATTAATACATCAAGAGAAATGCGTTCGTGACATCGTTCAGAAATTTGGATTTAATGACTCCACTCCTTTCCTCACTACGATTGCTACCAGATCAGTGCTAGCTCCAGATCCATTGGGAAAACCAGTTGATCAACATTTGAATCCATCAATGATTAGCCCCCTGATGCATCTCACTGCCTGCAAACCAGACATCATTGTAAGGCCCCGTTACCGGTGCCCTACATCGAACGTTGGATTTAATCATAAACACAGTTCTAAACATCAGAGTTAAATAAAACTTTCGCAGAATATAAAAACTTCACCCACAATATATATTACGTAACTTTCAAATCTTATCTTTAACAAACATTCATAGTCATTAAAATGAAACATAGTCTTTAAATATCATAACATGTCCCTGAGATGCCAGTATCTTCAATTCCATGCCATGTGTATTCGCTCAAGTCAGCTGCCTTACCCTATTCACCTGCGTGCATACTAAAAGTCAACTACGCTGAGTGAGTTCTAGTTAATCATGTAACATACAATACATTCACATGTTTATACATACGCATCCGAAGATACATAACATATAACCTGCTTACCTTTCATTCATACATATATTATCATATACCTTATTTCTTTCTTTTCTTTCATACTTTTATATTAAACCTTACTTTACATAATTCTACGTTTTAAAGAGCATTACGCCCTACTGCCTCGAGTATTATTAGGGCCCGGTTCCCTTTCTGCCTCGAGAATTATTTGGGCTCGGTTCCCTTTCTGCCTTGAGAATTATTAGGGTCCGGTTCCCTTTTCTGCCTTGAGTATTATTAGGGATCGGTTCCCTTTCTTTCTCGAGTTATTAGGGCCCTGTTTCCTTTTCTGCCTCGAGTATTATTAGGGCTCGGCTCTCTTTCTGCCTCGAGAATTATTAGGGCTCGGTTCCCTTTCTTTTATATAACCATACCATAGCTGTCTATATATTTATAATCATACTTTCATACATACATACATACATACATACATACATACATACATACATACATACATACGTCATTCATACATCATATATAACAACATATATTTAAACTACCACCTGGCGGTACATGCAATATCCGAAGATCGTTCACGCACCGTCAAGCATTCATTCATACATAATCATACAAGGCATATCACTTACCACTTAAGGTAAGTGTATTAACTAATCACATCGAGTATGCACACAACCCTGAGAACATAACAAGGAATGGGGATATAAACTCACCTGAGCTCGGTTGCGTTCACCGTTAATGGTTATCCCTTTCTTTAGTTGTGGACAGCTAAATGTATAACAATTACGCGTATTAATTACTACCACTATCCATATCAGAATTCTAGTTTAATTATAACGCTCAATGAACAGGGGTCCGAGATCAGCGCCCTTGGCAGTGGGGTCCTAGGGGCGGCAGCCCTTAGTAGGGTACAAGGGGCAGATCCCCTGGCTGGGGTAGAGCTGTCAGGTCCGCTTTGGAAAAATTTTATTTCCATTAACTGTCTTAACATAATTTTCATTAGAATTCTAAATTATCATCTAATTCGCTAACTCATTTGCTATAACGAATAAAGCCTGATTCGTTAACTTAATTCATTATCTTTCATAATCTGATTCGCTAGCTGATTCGTTATTCTGGTTCGTTATCTTAGCATAGCGAATGGTGAGTAACTAATCACCTAATTCTTTATTTTAACATGGTCTTGTTCGTTATCCTAGTTCGTTAGCCTAATTCGTTATCTTGACGTGACCTGATTCGTTATCTTAATATAACGAATGGATGGATAACGAATTAAAGGTTCATCCGTTATCAAGTCGCACGAATGAGTCCTATTCGTCATGACCGCGTAACGAATGATCACTCATAACGAATTATCAACAGTTCTTATCCAGACTTTGACTCAGGGTCAAATTCAAAATCGTCAAGAACAAGAAATGGTCAACATATACCAGATCTTCAATTAAACCTTCGATTCTTAACGAAACATCATGAAATTGGTACCATCGAACTTGGAATCACAGCGCTAACGAACCCTAATCATCAAATCAGCCAAACATTCACGTTTAAAGGGTGCGATTTGTTCTATTGTAGACCCGATTATTCATTTGACAAATTAACCTATCAATTGTTAACGGATTTCAGTAGGATTTGTTGTGTTGGATTCGTTTTTAACATACTCAAACAGATCTATGATTTCTAGACGTAATCTGGACCTAAACAAACAAGTTCTCAATATAAACGTACCTTAAACGAGTCGGGTTACGATCACTATCTAGTCTTGATGTTTTTTGGGTTCATGACAACGTTCTAGCACCAACGGGTTTGTGTTTTCACCTTCGGATCTTGGCTTGGGTTATAGGATGGTGTTAGTGTGTGTTGTTGATGGTGTAAGCTATGGTGTAGAGATGGATAAAAATGGAAACGATTAGGGTTTAAGGGGTATTTATACTCCCTTAAGCTCATGTACCTAAGGCCCATTCCATCTCTTATTCCATCTTTTTAAAGTCCAAGCTCATCTTCTATTAGTTTATTTATCTACACCGATAAACGACACACTATAAAATACACGAAATTTATTTTATTAATTCTTTTCCAAAGCGGGATGTTACAATCATGTTCACTGTCTGTCAGTGTGTCGGATATCAGTGTAATCCAAAAGAATCCCACTTAATCGCTGTAGAGCATATCTTTCGGTATCTAAAGGGAAAGACTTGCTTAGGTATTTGATATCCCAAAGATTCCCCTCTAGTACTGCATGGTTACACCGATAGCGATTACGAGGGATGCTATCTTGATCGCAAGTCAACATCGGGTGGATGTCAGTTCCTGGGAGATAGGTTGATAACTTGGCAATATAAGAAGCAAGTCACCGTATCCACCTCAAGCGCTGAAGCAGAATACATTGCCGCAACTGCTGCTGTTCACAAGTGATTTGGATCTAGCATCAGCTGTTGGATTACAGTTTGAATTTCTCTAACACCCCTATCAAGTGAGATAATGAGGCAACAGTTTGTATTGTTAAAAACCAAGTCCAACACTCAAAGACAAAACATATTGACATCCGAATGCATTTCATTCGTGATTGTTATGACCGGAAACTTGTCACCATTGAACGGGTCGACACAAATTACAACTTTGCAGACCTGTTTACAAAAGCCTCTGATCGTACTCAATTTTTAGATCTTTTCGAGTCTTTAGGAATGATCTCCTTTGTTCAAAATTGATTTTATCTTTATCTTTTTGTATATAAATTGATAAATATTTTTCAAATATGTCACAATTTTAGAGGGAGAAAATGAGTTAAGTCTAACTAAACAAAAAGATTTGCAGTTTCTTTAAGAAAAACAAAAATGACTAACTTGACTTGTCAAAAATATTTCAGTTTTGTTTTACTTTACATTTATAAAGAAAATCAGAAAAAGCTTCTAAAAGATTTTCTCTCGTTTAGGAAAATGATAAGCAATTATCTCTAACGATCCTAGCACATGAAGAGTAGACAAAAATGTTATTAAGCATTTATACACGAGTCCGTTAGTGATTGATCACCTGAAAATTATTCTTGCTTTAATTAAAAATTATTGTGAATCAAAATGTTAAAGCAAAAAAACTGAAAAATACTTAAGTATTCAAATTCAACAACAAAAATGTTGATAAATTATCAAACAAAAAGGGGTATATTATAACCACATAACGTGGGGCATACAAGTAAGTCCTAAACACTTTATATGAAGGCTTGTAAGTCCGTATGGCGAGTAAGTCCATGGTTTAACCTTTATTGTTTGAAAGAAAATTTGCAGAAAGATCAAATAAGCGTTAAAATATTTTGATCAATCAATTAGGGAGGCGGAGTCAATTCGGGGTGACACTGATGAACACAAACTATGCTTGAGGTATGATGGAGTTTGTAATTTTTCGGATTAAATGGAGACCACATAAGTATCGTGCCTAATATATACCTTAACATATCACGTTGACATCAAAATATTTGTTAAGTTTAAAGTGGACAAGTTATATCTACAATCGACTTTAGGTTTTTGGCATAATAATATCCAAATAGAAGTGTGATCTAGGACGTTAACAGATGATGTGATTCCATGTCGAGATCTTTCTCAACAAAAATACGTAATTTACTTAATCTTTAAATTAATATAATTTATTTAATATTAATTTCATCTTTACTTTAAATTTATTTTATTTTTAGTTTTCTTTTGTTTTGTTTTGTTTACATCTTAAATCTATTTAAGTATGTATTAACTTTTAATTTTATTTTTGTTTTTGTTTTTATTTTTATTTTTATTTTTAATTCTAGTTTATCTTGATTTTTTTAATTTATGTTACCTTTTTTTTACAATAAAAAAGGATAATGGTTTTTAACTCAAGGTCCTTATGAAAATTTTGTTAAGTGCCGGACCAACAAAATTATATCTTTTATATATTTAAAGTGTTCGGATTCGGTGGGTAAATATTTTACGAGTTTAAATTTGTAAAGATTTTCAGAGTTCAGGGGTCGAGAGTGTAAAATCGTTTAAAACTCGAGATGTTTTGACCCTATCGCGAGATAGGATGACTCTATAAATAGGGCCGACAAAAATATCATTCAGTTATTCACTCTAAATTTTATTCAAACACTCTCAAGACTTTCTCTCTCTACCTTTATCCATCATCTTATCCTTCCACCAAGAAACCCTACATCTAACTTTTCAAACAACAAAAATGCTTCAAACAAACTAGATAATCATCTAAGATTAATCCCCCTTCAGTGGTATACATCATTATTAGTCATCTTAATCGTGTTCTTGTTCTTAGTTCAAGAACAGTTCCTGGCGGAACTGTTCAGATCCAATAGGGTTATTATATGATGTTCTTTGTTTGATTTGATGTTTTAATTTTGTTAGTGATATCATTAGGAGCGTTTGTGTTGTTTTAATTGAGTTTTTAATATAGTTTGTACAGTTTTTGGATTTTTAGGGCTTATCGAAATATTTTGGGTCTAATTGACATAGAAAACACGTTTAAAGATGGGTTTTGATTACCCATAAACTCATGACAAGGGTATATGAACTCAGAAAACAGGAAAAAATTCGAATATATGTATTTTGGATATGTCTGGGATTCTAATCGAATCTGGGTTGTATTCGATTAGAATAAATTAAGCTATTCTAATCAAATGGTATAATCTATTCTAACCAAATATACATTCGATTGGAATATGCTAGGTGAGAAAAATGTACAAGGAATTTTTAATCGAATGAGGGAAATGTAATCGAATTTCCATTCGATTAGAAAAGGTTTAGGTTGAAAATTAACAAAGGAAAAATTAATAGAATGACCATTCGACAAGAAATGGTTTTGGTATGAAAACTATCTCGAGGGTAAAGTAATCAAATGACCATTCGACAATAAATGGTTTTGGTCAGAAAAATATCTCATGGTAAAGTAATCGAATGCCCATTCGACAAGAAATTAGATTTGGTCTGAAAAGTTTAAAGGGCAAAGTAATCGAATCACCATTCGATTAGAAAACAATTTTGTTGAAAAAGTGTCAAAGGACCATGTAATCGAATAAACATTCGATTAGAATGAATCTGGGACTAAATATGTACAAGGGAAAAGTAAATGAGTTAAGACTTAAAAAGAAGAATTATGATCGAATTAGAATTCTAATCGAGTCAAATTCAAAGTCTATTCTAATCAAATCGCCATTCGATTAGATTCAACTATGATTCGATTAGATTGAAACCTACATTCGATTAGAACAAATGAAACTTGTAAAATTATTATATCATGGAATCTAATCTTCTCATATATCATTCTAATCGAATAGACATTCGATTAGATTGATACATGATTCGATTCGATTGACTCCTCATTCGATTAGATGAGATTTAACAGTTTTTTTATTAACAGATTCCATTACATCTAAAGTAACTTATCATTCGATTCAATTACTTGGGACTTGGGAGATCTTCTATCTTGTTATACAAACTAAGATGGAATTTTATGGTATTCAATTAGATTACATTGGATTTGGACAGTTTCCTTAAGTCATCTTCAAACTTGTTTTTACTATTTTGTAAAGTTTTATTTTTTTATTTTTAGTTTTATTTTTGTTTATTTTTTATTTTATTTCTTACTTTGTTTGTCTTGATTAGTGTGTATTGTATATACTCTTATACCTTAAAACTCAATTATCAATACTTATGTTTCTTTTGTTTCCTTTTGTAGCATCATAACAAATTATGTCCCTTAGAACTTCCCAAGTAGAGAAAGTACAAGGTGTTCACCTCGATAACTAAGGGATTGCAATCTTGCCCACTATCCTATGCTATATCTGCTGACCCAGAGGTTCATGATTCTTCGGTTGAGCAATTTTAGGCAAATGCAAGGACGGAAAAGAAAGGGACAACTATTACATCAACTGTGGGTGATCAAAGTATTGCTTTGGATGAGGAGGTTACACGAAGTGCCTTAAAGATCAAAGAAAGTGTTGGTGATTCATTCAAATCATTCACAAAAGCAGAAATTACGGGATACCTTTGGGAGATAGGTTATGACATTGAATGGATCACCTGTGAGAAAAGTCATCTGATGTCATACTAAACGTTGTTGTTCCACATTGTGGCAAACTGTCTCTCGTCACAGAAAGGAGGGTTTGATAAACTCAACGCTGACTGGGTTAGAGTGATGCTTTGCTTGACATACAAAAGGAAGTACAACTACTCCAAGTTATTCTTCAAGAACATGCAACTTAATGTACTAGCAAAGAAACGAAGAATGATGTATCCCAGATTCATGCAACTAATTCTAGATGTTCTGCTACCAAACACTCCAAGACCCATATATCCTAAAGAAAATGATGACGACGGAGAGGTTTTTGAGCCATCCGATTCAAGGCTATGGTTGAGCCCACTGGGAGAAGTGTGTATAAGTATCAAGGTGAAGAGCCTGGGTTCAAGTTCGGTCAGTTTGTTGAGACCTAACCTGATAATGATGAGACGAATGTTGAGGAGGAAGGGGATAGTGGTGATGATGATGACGATGATGGTCATGATGGTGATTATGATGTTGGAGATGATGAAGAAGAACAGGACGAACCTGAAGCTTAGCCTGAGACAACTGAGGCTGAACCAGAAATTGATGTGGAGGGTGAGCACCGGTCAAAAAAAAGCATGGCAAAGGAAAGAGGAAGACCGGTTAATCATCAAAGGTACCCGATGAGCCTGCTGTTGAAGAAGAGGAGCCCGAGCGCCCTCAGAAAAGTTTGAAGCGGACAAAAGAATCCAAGAAGACTTATTTTGAGAAGGTACCTACACTCAAGGTAATCTTTCCTTCGACTTCAGCTATGATTAGTGAATCCTTAGCATCCACACCACTTGCCACACAAAACACAACACCACAAACCATCACTATAGTTGACCCTCACATAATATCACCAACCACCCTAGCCGAGACTATAGAAAAACTTAAGGCCAAAAGAGTTAAGTTCACCAAAGCCCAATCCAAAACTCCATCAAAGTCTCAACCCAAACCCAAAACCCAACCAAAAGCCAAATCCATAACAATATCCCAACCCTTAGAGACGAGCCCATTACACCACCTGAAACCTCACCGTCTAGGTTAGACGAGCCCTTACCTTCCATTCTAGAAAACCTACCCATAACCACCCAAGCTGAAACCATATTGATGACCGTCGTTTGAGTCATGAAAAAACCTAAATAACCTAAGTAGATAGGGTAAATAAGGTATCGTATCCACCAGGAGTATGTGGTCAATGCAAATCGTGTAAACAGTTTCAATATTATGAAGTAGCAGAATTTAGTGCTGGTCACACAAGCAATAGTTTGAATTCTGAATTAAGCAAATAAACGAGTAAGCAAGTTTCAATCAATTAACAAAAGCAAATCACACCCGGGACTTCAAGTAAGCAACCTACAGTAATCTCATGCAACCTAATAGATTAATCGTTAACGGTTAACTATAGACTGATCAACTAGACAAAATCTTAGACATCAACAATCGCTTTACACACGGCACTGGTTATCAAACAGTCCCTGCCAGTGTGATTCAGTTAAGGGCAATCATATGTTTTATTGTAGTCAATCAAATCAAATAGTCCTATGATCAATTATTATAGCAACTGGTAACTAATCGTTCAAATCAACGTAAACCTAAACCGATTGCACACACAGAAATACCAAACATCAATAATCATAGACCAACCATAAACAATTATACATAAGTGTTCTTAGTCGCATAAGCAAACTGAAAGAATTACAAATTATACATTCCCATGTGAGATTCTAAGAGATTAGCCGAGCCGTGACATCATGGAATCGTCAATAATGATGAAATGGAGCATGTATCTGGTCTCAGTACGAACTGGAATGGTGGAATCGCCTTCTCTAACCTCTGGAAATCGCCTTACTTGATAAAAAACGAGTTAGGGTCGTGTTTGATGAAGATTAATATAAAACCCTAGCTGCTCGTCTGCACACCCCATCGCGATACGCGATGTGGTCTTCATTGGTCCAACGCGTATCGCGATGGACCCTTGGTCAACATCTCATTAAACACCCATCGCGATACGCGATGGGTCTCTAAACATGCCCATCGCGTATCGCGATGGGACATGTCACCAGCAAACATCTTTGTCTTTTCTTGTTTTCCGTGCTGGACGTCCCGGGTCTTCATCCCGTGCCTCAACAGGTCCAAATTAGCTGCTTTAACGTATATGACCTGAAATACAACAGACACGTATGAAGTATCGAAGTTCCTAAAATAAAAGATTAAAACTAGTAAATAAACGAACTAAAACGCATACAAATTTACCAACCATCACATCCCCACACTTATCTTTTGCTTGCCCTCAAGCAAACTCTAAAGCAAACATCAACCTCCATCATAGGTATGTAAATTATCACCCTTAATGCTAGTAAGGTTTAACCTCATACCCAGTTTCCCAGACTGACACTTTCTGGATTGACATCCCACAAATACGGTTAAATGATATAATAAAAACAATAGATCCGCCCAGACGAGTGTACTTTGTTTCCGGTTAAGTCACACATGCTCATACCACTCATAATATAACATCTCTCCTCTCGGTTTAATATCTGGACTAGCAAAAGATGTGCTAGTATCACTCTGCTCTCAGTACCAAGTATCACCAACTGTCCACCCATATAACTGCTTTGACACAAATGCAAATCAAGAGAACTTAAAACGGGTTGTAACGAGGCTAGGTTTAAAGGTATGTAAGGGAATTTTTCAAGTAGCTCAAACGATCTGACCCGGCTTATTACAAAACAACTAAATAAACAATAAGTACATAAACACTGATTTCATCTTTCTTTTTTTTTAATACGAACAAACTGCTAATTACATAACTGAATATAAGCAGGCATCTTTTTGGCTTTTTGCTTTTTTTAAGCATAATAAACGTGAATTTTAATACTAGAAAAAATACCAATACAAATACAAATACAAATACAAAGAAACCTATTAAACCGGATCGTCTTGCAATATAACATCTGGGTTAATCGAATGAAAGAATAGGTCCAAAATTTTTTTTCTAAGGGAACCAACACCCCGCCCCGCACATTACCCACACTCATATGTATAATGTATGAGGTCCAACCCCCAGTACCCACACTCTCACTCATCCAAACGAGGCTTAACCTAATTGCCTCAATCACTTTTGCATTCATGCCAGATTACGATCTCGTGATCCATAAGACAACCAAGTTACTCTCGATAAAAGCACTTAAATGACACGTGTGTATACTATCTATTATATGTGTATTATATATATGTGTTCAACTTACAAACGTACCGGAGGAATTAGGCAGCCGACATGAACATGTGTACCTGTCCCCATGACTCGTTATCCCCGCCTAAACGACCCTATTTTCAACTACTCGTTATGAAAATATTTGTGAGTAAGACTATCGAGAAGCTAAAAAACCAACCATGACCAGAAACCTATACTTGACATTAATGACAGTAATTAACAGTTAATAACTTTGGTCTCCGGGCACTCTTCGAGATACTATCGGGCTAAAATTTTCAAATTTCCCCCATCCCCACACTTGAGGTTTACATTGTCCTCAATGTTAAAAATATTTAAACAATTAACAAACATTTGAGGGACGGGGTTGAAATTGACTTAGTGACTGTTGAACAATTTAAAACTCGGGGCTCAAATGTGATGGTTCTACTAGCAATTATGCAATTACACTTTTAACATTTAAACTAATAAAAACAAAATAGATTATGAAACTAAAGTCACCTGATATCAATGAGACTGGAAAGGACCAGTCGGCTCGCGAACTCTAGTAAACACTCGTATACTCTCATCTCAACCAAGTACAAAAAATGACAACCGAACCTGCAAAATCTCGAGACGTGTAGAAGCAAGCTTCTCACAAGTGTAAGACATAGGTCTTTTAAGAGTTATGAAAATGATTTTGTGTTCATTTTATTAAAAAAATTACCAAGACGAATTAAGTCATTTCATAATAAATTTTGTTAAACAAGTTAAAAACGTTAAAAGACCTAACTCACTTTCGTAGAAATCAAGATTGCATTTAGCGTATGCAACAAGCCCTTTAAACCTCCCGGTAGCTCGGAGGACGAGTGGGGTCTCGTGAGGGTTTATAGTGAACTACACCCACAAAGTTCAGTTACAACATAATATACAAGTAAGAAAAACACAGCAAACATCAAAAGATATATACACACATAATCCCAACCAGTTACCCATACAGTGTTCCCAATATAATATCAATATCATACAGACCATGAGAATAAAAACAAAATAAAGCAAAAAGGGTAACCAAAATCTACTGTGCTGGTGGAGTATCATCCGTATCATCCTGCTGGTCCACAGGCTATTCCACTGTGATAGTCAATGAAGGTAGGAGCGGTACCTGCAAAGTAACAAATAATAATCGAAAATAATTATCATGACGGGCCAGGTGGGCCGGCTGTGCCATCTGCTCCTGCTGCATCGCCAGCTACTGCTGATAAATCATGTCTAATGTAACTGGCTGCTGCAGCTGTGGTGGTGGCTGACGAAGCTCAAACTGCTGTTGTGGCCGCATCATGCGAGGGATCGGGATATGATGTCGATGAGTAGGAATCCCCCTCTACATTGCCAGACATGTTGTTGTCCCCTCTGGTGGTGGCACATGCGGTCCCTCTCTGACCGGGATGAGCATAGGTGGATCGTGCAGCTCACAAATCCTGGCCCTCCGAGCATCCGCCAACCCAAACGTCACTGTAGCCGGTCCAGGGGTGAAGTATGCAACTGGATATCTGTCAAAAGCCCCCGAAACTATGCAATCCGGGTAATATACAGCCCCAATGATAACTGGTCGTCGCACCCTGTAAACTCCGGCCTCAGCCAAACGATGTAAGGAGCAGCATCGTAATGTTGGCCTCCCTGCCAGTGATGATATACAGGAGGCACAACATATCAAAGTTGCTACACTTGTCGCGGCCCGAATGACGGGCAACGACAGTGTAAGAAACTATACGGTGTAAATAGCGATGGACGGGGTCCCTAATGTAAGATGCCACAACAGAACCCGAGTGGGCCCCGTCCGTGATATGTCACCAGAACTGATCTAACTGAGCCTTAGTGAGCCAAAACTGCCGGTCCCCTGTGAATGCATCGTATAACCACGGATGCTCTCTAAAAACGCGGGAGTCTGAACATCCTCCCGCATATAAAAACCAGTAGCCACAGCAAATCCTGGAACCGATATCTCATACACGTGTCATCTGAATGAGAACGACACGGCTTGTGGCTCGTCGAAATTGGTGGCCGTAAATCAGAACGTCGAGTAAAACTCGCGTGTGAGCTCTACGTACGCAGTCGTGTCACACTCGAGCACTCGCAGCCACCGATATGATATCATCCCCCGAAGCCTGGTCTCCGCCCCCAAGGTACCTAATAAAACCCAATAAAATGTCCTCAGGCCAAGGAGCTCTATGCCTCAAATGCGCGTGAACCTGGTATACTCCTCAGACGTGATGCTGAATCTGAGCACCTGGTTCTGCGTGCGGCGTCCATCACCCATAATCTCCTCTAGATCGATGTCAGGAGTAATCGGCAACTCCTGGCCATCGTACTGTATGGTGCGAGGGATGTGCTGCTGAATCGGGCAGGGCTGCTCGAGCTCTACCCGAGGAACCGAGACGGGTCCACGACTGCCTAAACCCTATGGTTGCTGCCTCTTGCGCCCAACAGCGCGATCAGACATTTATGCAAAATCAAACATTTAAGTTAGATATGTCAACATTGACTGTGGTGACGACCGTATAGCATTTCGGTCGCGATCGTCCCACATAATAAAATAATATGATAATAATAATAAAATAAAAATAAATAAAGACGAAAAATTCGGGGACACCCTTTGCATATTTTTAAAAACCAGATTATCCAGCCCGAATGGAGATTGAGTACGGGCGGGTAATCAATTTGCAATAAAAATCCAACCAACATGCGTCCCCACACTCGATTGACAAACTCACAAATAGACTCGACACTTAACAAATTAATCACAGACTGACACAAACAAAAGAAACGAACTGACAGACTATCTCGATTAATGTGGAAAAAGAACAAATTAACACCTTGTCAGTGAAACAAATGAATAAAGTGCCAAGTCGGGTTTAGGATGAAAAATACTAATAAAATATTAATAAGGTATTGGTAAACCAAGTTCAAAAAGATTTCGTTTAATTCCGAAAACTCACTATCATTAACTTTATAATAAAATAATGATTTTTAAACTTTGAACTTTAAACCCAACTCGTCTCAATGTACGTTTAACAAACCCGACAACCATAGTTAACAACTATAATAGCCAAACCAAACTAACAAACCCGGAAACCCACTAAGTTTCAACAAATCCTAAACAAACTACCCCAACAAAAACTCGATCGTGCCCACCCGCAAACTTCCAATATTCCAAGCCGACTAAAAATATATCAAATTCCGACATACAAAAATAATATAAACATACCTCTATGTCGGTGTACGAAATAATAATAACAACAGTGGACGACAACTGCGGTGGCGCAACAATAGTGTGAATCAGCAGTGGTGATGGTGAACGAAAGTGACGGAAGGCAGTGGTGATTGCGGAGGTGAGTTGAGATAATGACGGCGGTGAGGTGGTGAAGTGGTGACTGTGATGCTGGACGAAGATGGTTGTAACAGTGGTGCTAGGGTGGATGGAGGCGGAGGTGGATGGTGATTGTTGGAAAGTGGTGGATGGTGGTGATTGTGATTGGATGTGGATGGTGGTGGTGGTGATGGGTGATGGTGAGTGGATGGCGGTTAGCGGTGGTGGCCGGAATCGCAGAGAGAAGAAGAAGAAGAAGAAGAAGAAGAAGAAGAAGAAGAAGAAGAAGAAGAACAGTTAATATTTAAAAAAAATTCCGGATATCCACGACCCATCACGATACGCGATAGGTCATGCGGGCAGGCATCACGTATCGCCACCCAATTGGGTGCAATTAGGGTTTTGACCCCATCGCGATACGCGATGGGGTATGATTAGACGACATCGCGTATCGTGATGACGTCAGACATGTAAGGATCCCTATTCTGTCACGATACGCGATGGAAGAGTTGCTAAGCCCATCGCGATACGCGATGGGCTGTGTTAACAGAAATTTTTTTGTGTAATCGGGTCCAGACATCTCCCGACCCGACCACTTTTCGGCATCCCGACATCATCCTGAACATGTTTCCGAACTCAAAACACACTTTACGTACCTGGAAAGACATGTAATTGATCAAACGCTTACCGAAATTCTTGACTTCCAACTCTTCCAACAAGCTTCCCCACACTTGATGTTTTCTCTACACAAAACTCGAAACGACAATTAGTACAAGACTCAAGAAAATGAAAACGAACTGGACAGACACTTTCAAACCCCGGATTGCCTCCCGTAAGCGCTGAATTTAAAGTATACAGCTCCACAGTGCCTCGAACTTTCAATTATCTTCATAAACTAGTAAAGTCACAATGAAACTCGCCGATTCCTTGTCCATCTCGTGTATATCTTTCATCTCCAAATATGGCTTCAATCTATAGCCATTTACCACTTGCCTCAAATGATCATCAAAATCCTCAATCTCATACTGACCATGGTTTCCAACTCTAGCAACTGAATACGGGCCCGTCCACTTACTTTGAACTTACCCGGGAAGAGTTTCATCCTCATGTTATATAACCAAACCTTCTTGCCAACCTCAAAATTCTTCAACCGGATATTTGCATCATGAACCTTCTTCATCCTTGCTTTGTAAGCGGACGCACAATCATATGCCTCGTCTCTCAACTCTTCAATCTCGCACAAAGCCAACTTCCTTGCCTTATCTGTATCATCATAATCCATGTTAACCTGTATAGTACCCCAAAATGCTCTTTGTGCAATTTCTACCGGTAAATGGCAATCCATTCCATACACAAGTCTATAAGGAGTGGTGCCAATTTTTATAAGCGGTTCGGTAGGCCCATAGAGCATCGGTCAACTTAGTTGACCAATCCTTTCGGTCAATCCGAACGGTTTTATATAAAATTTGTTTGATTTGACTATTGGAAACCTCAACTTGTTCACTCGTTTGTGGATGGTAAGGAGTTGCAATCCTATGATCAACACCATATCGTTTAAGCAATTTCCCAAATTTAAAGTTCTTAAAATGAGATCCCCCATCACTTATGATGGTTCGGGGGACTCCAAATCTAGAAAATATGTTACTTTGAACAAAATTGCAAACGACTATGTGATCATTCGTCCTAGCGGCTATCGCCTCAACCCAACGTAGTCGATGGCCACTAGGATGTACAAATTACCGTGCGAATTCGGGAACGGGCCCATGAAATCGATCCCCCAAACATCAAAAATATCAACTAACAGGATCGGGTTCAAGGGTATTTCATCCCTCTTAAAAATGCTCCCGAGTTGTTGACACTTTAAACATGTGTCGCAAACTCGTGAGCATCCTTAAACAATGATGGCCAAAAGAAACCACTCGTAAGGACTTTTCGAGCAGTTTTCTGGCCACTAAAACGTCCACCACACGCAGACGAATGTGCGTGTTCCAACATCGATCTGACATCCTACCCGGGTATGCATCATCTGATCTGCACCAATCTTGAACAAGTCTGGATCATCCCAAATATAATTTTTAGCTTGGGACATTAACTGTTTCTTCCTCCTCCTTGGCCAATGCTCCGGGATATCACCTGCAACTTTAAAGATAACAATATGAGCAAACCATGGATTTTGTGAGACTGCCAAGATGTGCTCATCCGGGAAGGACTCATTATTGGGCCCGTCTGTGTTCCCATCCTCCACCATAATCCAGGACAAGTGATTTGCAACAACATTTTCAATTCCTTTCTTGTCCCGAATCTCTAGATCAAATTCTTGCAGCAACAAAACCCATCTAATGAGCCTCGGTTTTGAATCTTTTTTGTCCATGAGGTACCAAACTGCATAGTGGTCAGAATAAATGATTACTTTACTTCTCCAAATATATGACCTGAAGTTGTCTAGAGCATATACTAATGCTAGTAACTCTTTCTCGGTTGTTGTGTAATTCAATTGAGCATCCGAGAGAGTTTTACTCGCATAGTATATGGCAACGGGTTTCTTGTCAACCCGTTGTCCCAAAACAGCCCCGATCACATAATCACTTGAATCACACATTATTTCAAAAGGTAAACTCCAATCGGGTGATTGCAAGATCGAGGATTCAACTAATTTCAACTTCAATATGTCAAAGGCTTTAGCATGTTCATCATTAAAGTCAAACGGGGCATCCTTAAGCAATAAATTACATAAGGGTTTGAAAATGTCACTAAAACCCTTAACGAACCGTCTGTAAAACCTGGCATGCCCCAAAAATGATCTAATGCCTTTGACATTTGTGGGGTGAGGTAAGGTAGAATAACTTGAACCTTAGCTCGGTCCACCTCAATCCCACGACTCGACACAACATGGACCAAAACAATCCGTCTTGGACCATAAAATGGCTCTTTCCACAACTAAGAACCAAGTTCGTTTCGACACATCTTTTCAAAACTCTTTCGAGTTGGTTTAAACATGACTCGAAAGATGTGCCGAAAATAGAAAAATCATCCATGAAAATTTCTAAAGACTCCCCGACCATATCGGAAAAGATACTCATCATACACCTTTGAAAGGTGGCGGGGGCGTTACATATCCCGAATGGCATTCGCCTAAACAAGAATGTGCCATACGAGCACATAAACGTGGTCTTCTCCTGATCTTCAGGATGAATAGCTATCTGGTTATACCCGGAATATCCGTCTAAAAAGCAACAAAATTTCTGACCAGGTAGCTTTTCGACAATTTGATCGATAAACAGAAGCGGAAAGTGATCTTTCGATGTTGCCGCGTTCAGTTTACGATAATCAATACAAATGCGCCACCCGGTTACCTGCCGGGTGGCGACCTCGTTACCTGAGTCGTCACTGACGACTTGGATTCCCACTTTTTCGGTACTGTTTGTGTCGGGCTCACCCACGTGCTGTCTGATACTAGCATCCAACCACTTCAGCACTTCTTTCTTCACCACTTCCCGCATGTTCGGGTTCAACCTCCGCTGAGCATCGTGTGCGGGTTTGACAGTCGGATCTGTTAAAATTTTGTGCATCACGATCGAGGGACTGATTCCCTTCAAATCCGCTATCGTCCATCTGATTGCTTCTTTGTTCGCAACCAGCACCGCCATCAAAGCATTTTCCTGTTCAATAGATAAATTAGAAGCTATAATAACAGGCAAAGTATTATTCTTACCAAGGAAAGCATATTTTAAATGCTTTGGGAGCTCTTTCAGCTCGACTTTCGGTGCTTCCATCATCGACGGTTTCAACCCGGTATCAATCTTCTCGGGAAGTGCTTCCACCTAGACTGACCATGGAGTACGGTCTCCTCGCACAGCTGCAATCTCCATCTATTTTTACTCCTCTTCCAGCAAATTGTCTGTTTCCATCTGTAACATGTCAAACAAAAAATACGTCTCTGTTGTGCCATCCGTGCTGACGACAGAGTCGTATAGCGGGATGCACTCGTCAATGACATTAGCCATAAAGCACTCGTCATCGACCGGAGAATTATCTCCACGTGCGAAAACATTAATCCTCAACTTACGGTTACCGAATGTCATGTCAACAGTACCATTTCTACAATTAATGTTGCCATTTGCGGTGGCCTAAAATCGTATACCGAGGATAACCGTAGGCTGTTTGGTCCTTTCACCCGAAACATAATTGAGGACCAAAAAGTCAACTGGAAAATAAATGTCTTCCACCTTAACGATAACATCAGTCAGTATTCCTTGGGGAAGTTTCGGTGTCTGGTAAGCCAAGACAACTATGGTAGCAGCTGCCCGAAGCCGGCCGAAGTCATACTGGTCGTATAACTTCCCGGGAGAATACTGATGCTAGCTCCAAGATCTAGAAGCGCCCGAGTCATATTAAAATCACCCACTTGAATGGGTATAATGGGCGTTCCTGGATCTTGTAGCTTGGGTGGAAGAGCATCCGAAATAATTGCACTCACATTATTAGTAAAATCGATCTGTTTAGGAATCTTATGACTCCTTTTCTGTGTGCACAACTCTTTCAAATACTTAGCATAGGCGGGAATTTGTTTTATGGCATCTAAAAGCGGGATATTAATTTTAACTTGCTTAAACGTTTCCCACATTTCTTATTGTTGCGGGACCCTTTTTGATGCCATCTTCGCCTTCGATGGCGCCAACAAAGCATCGGGATAGGGGACGGTTTTCACCTTCTCCTTGTCCTTAGAGTTGTTGGTGTCATCCCTCATAACCGGTTTGTTAATAATAGTTTCACTTTTATTAGGTTCAGTTAATTTAACCGGTTCCGGCTCGTCATCACTGACGAGATTTTCATCAATCTCTTCCACCACCCCCTCAACCATGTGGTGGAATCCCAACCTTATTATCATACTTTTTACAACTACGTAAAATACTTACCTGGTTAACGTGATTTTTTGAACTCGAGCTATAGTGGTTCGGGTTGACCGTGGTTCCGCTCGGGAGTTAGCCCGCATTCTTCTGTAACTTTGCCACATCTGTAACAAGCTAACTAAACATTGTCTCTGAAAATTTATCTTGTAGTTCGAACTGTTTTTTCGTTTCAACCTTATGATCAGTCATAACCTTCAACAACGCATCTGATGTGCTAATAGTTGTTATATATCTATTCAACCTTAAATAAACTAATCTAGACACTAAGTACTAATTCTAGACTCTTAACTTAACTAAAACTACTAACCGGCAAGTGTACCAGTCGACTCCAGTACAACTAAGTGACTCCGGATATCGAACCAACGAGACTATATAAATTACGAAATTAGCAAATTAGACTCGACTAAAGACACGACTATTTAATAATGATGTTTGAGTGGGAGTTTTTAAACTAATTATTAATAAACTAATAACTAAACCCTAATTAATTAAAATAATAACAAAACATAATCATTACTTAAAACCTAATTTAATTAATTAATATAGAATCTAATGATTACTTAACACTAAATAATTAAAATATAATAAACTATTAAAATGCTTAGATTAATTCATATGATAAAGACCCTTGACAGAAAACCCGAACAGGACCCTTGGCCTTCAAGAAGACGCCTATGGATTTCTAACAAGTTTTAAGACTCACCAGTTTTATTAATTAAACTTCCGTACAGTTATTTAGTAATTTATGTCTAAGTATCTTTATGACGAAATCCTACCTTACAGCGCGGAAATCAAAGATAGTTAAGAAGACTCAATTTACTTAATAGACTAATCTGACAATCAAACCTAGACGGACTCCTTACGAAGAACTAAATCTAGCAATCCTGACCAACAAAGATCTATCAATAACCTATCACCTTACAGCTTTCTAGGCTAGCAGCTCACTTTTATTTATTTAATTGATTTTATTGGTTCTATGATCTTAATGCATATCAATCATAAACTAGTCAAGAACACACAGTAAATGACCTAACAAAACCCGATCCTATGAAACAATCAACAAGGGCAATGTGAAACAATAAGTCCAAGTAAATAAAACCAAGCAATCATACGCATCAATCAACTCAAACTCAACAGTTTACTTAAAACATAAAATCCATAACGAAACAAATCCCAATTAAAATCAAACCGAACAAAGGTTCATCATGACCTAGGTAGTTTATGAAGTTTAGCCTAGCATCGTATAGTCTAAATAAAACAAAACAAATAAAACTGAAAACATGGTGAAATAATGAGAAACGAAAGATTAAAGGCAATAAAACCAGTAGTCTTCGATCTTGAACGTAAAGCTCTTCACCGGATGTTCTCGTGCCTTCCAAACCTCAACGAAACTCGAATGATAGCTCTCAAAAGCTCCAAATTCTTCTGGGGGCAGCAGGTTATGTTTAGGTTAAATTTAGGAATGTTTAAATACTAAAAACAGGGCCCAACAGTTACCAAAAACGAAATAAAAAATTACATCAGAGCCACTAGGCGCCGCGCGGCCTCAGAAGGCATTTCCGTCGTGCGGCGTGTCATAGTAGGGGCCGGTCAGACCGGCCCGGTCTGATCGGTTCTCTGTCCGGTTCCTTCTTGACGCGTTCCGGATCTCCGTTTTGGCTCTTTTAACTTGTATTTCGCCCTTTTCGATCACGATCAACTTCCATTGCCTATGAAACATAAAAGTGTTAGTAGTATACAAATCTCGACTAAAAATGAACAGAAACTATTAAAATATTAAATAAAATATACACGGGAAACATAAACATTTAGCGTTATATCAACATCCAACTTTGAGTGCACCGACTCATCCGAAATTCCCGAGAACCCTTTCTGTTGGTCCTGATTACCCGAAGAATTCCACCCCAGTTACCGTCTCTGTTATACCCCCGATTCTTATTATACGAACCCTGCTGCTGCTGATAACCGCCTTGGCAGTAATTACCCTGCGACCTGTACTGGCTCGTTCCCTGAAAGTTCAGGTTCAACTGTGTAGACGCGTTCCCATAACGAAAGTTCGGGTGATTCCTCAGGCTCGGGTGATAAGTGTTTGAGTTGAACCCTTGGCCCTTGGAATCCCTGTAAGCATAGTTAACCTCTTCAGTATCATCCTCATCGTCATCATAAAACTTGGGGCAATTTTCTGCCTTATTCCCGAGTTCATCACAATCTTCACAAATCGGGAATTTTATTCCAACTTTCCCGACTTCCTTCTTCTTACACTTTCTGTACCCAACCAGTTCACGTTCCAATTCAGCAATTCATTCAGACTCACTCGTGACTGACTTAACTGACCTGGAGGAAGTACAATGACTTCGTCTCTCAGTTGCTGCTTCTGCCTTTGAATCTTCACACATAAATTCCAAGAAATCCCAATCATCCTCTTCAGGTTGATTTAGCAGCTGACTGTTACACGAGGATTCAGATGCTTTCGGTCCTCGTATGTCAACCCGACAACAAAGCATTTCACCAGCACCACAATTCAATTTGATGTTGTGGGCATTTTATGATCATCTCCTTAAACCTGGTAAATGCTTCATGGAATAATTTGCCCGATAACTATGAAAAGTAGTGAATTTCCATCCGGACCTCGCTCGTCTTTGACAGCGAATAATACTCGTTCAGAAACACCTGCTGTATCTCGGCCCAGTTTTTGATACTGTGCATCGCTAGTGAGTAAACTAGTGTTTTGCTTTGTCTTTTAGGGAAAACCGGAATAACCACAATCGAACCTCATCTTGATCATAAGTACCATCACCAATCGACCCGCAAATAGCCGAAAAATCGGACAAATGAGAATACGGGTCCTCAGAAGCCAACCCATGAAAATGTGGTACGATGTTTATGTAAGATGGTCGGGACTTAAAAGTCTGATGTCCCGGCACTCGTACCTGTGGAACCAACGGGGATGCTCTATCTGAGATAGCTGGTCTGAACCGACTGTTAACACCCTGAACCGGGGCCATGAATTTTCTCCTTTGTCTCCCGAAATTTACCAAACCGCCCCTGTTAACATGAATATTCCAAACTCTTTCGGGCCTTTCTGCCCAATTAACCCTGTTCTGACCCATATCATTTCTTCCCATGTTTCTGTTAACCGCTTCAACCCGTCTCTGATTCACTGGCTCTTCCACCTCCTCATCCCAATTATCCCCCCCCCCCCCATTTTCCGGCTCAAAACCCTCATTCTCAGGCTCAACTGCCTCGTTCTCGGGCTCAACTGCCCGATTCCTTCTAACCCACATGTTAACCTCGTTCTCAACCTCAAAACCCTGGTTCACATCATTATCTTCCCCCTCTTCTTCATCTTGTGTCGGAATTCTAGGATGAGCATCATCAAGATTAATCTGAACTGTGCGGTTACGGGTGTTATTTGGGGTTGATTGTTCGGCCTGGTTAAGGTTTCGGTTTTTGTTTCGGTTTCGATTTCGGGCTCTAGAAGCGCGAGATGAGTTATTCTGGTTGTTTTGGTTATTGAAATTTAGTGATGGAGGTATGTTCTCTAGGTGAAACGCGTTATTTTGTGGGAGTGGTTGTGGGTCTTGATTCTGGTTTTCATTCGGGTTCTGGTTTTGGTGTTGGTTTTGGTTTTGGTTTTGATTCTGATTTGATTTTCCATTTCAGAGTTTCTGTTCTGAGCTCGGTTCTGCCGAGCTACTCTCTCAATTTCGGGCTCGAAAATTAACGATGACTGTCAGCCCAAGTGGTGGGTATGCATAAAGCTGTTATCTGCACAAACAACACGCCCCGCATAAAATAGAAAAATAAAAATTTAAACTAAAAACAAAAATTAAGACTAAAATTAAAATTAAACACAAAAATCAAATAATACGAAAACACTAAGCGCACTAACTCCTCGGCAACGGCGCCATTTTGATGACCGTCGTTTAAGTCATGCAAAAACCTAAATAGCATAAGTAGATAGGGTAAATAAGGTATCGTATCCACCAGGAGTATGTGGTCAATGCAAATCGTGTAAACAGTTTCAATATTATGATGTAACAGATTTTAGTGCTGATCACACAAGCAATAGTTTGAATTTAGAATTAAGCAAACAAACGAGTAAGCAAGTTTCAATCAATTAACAAAAGCAAATTACACCCAGGACTTCAAGTACGAAACCTACAGTAATCTCATTAAACCTAACAGATTAATCGTTAACGGTTAACTAAAGACTGATCAACTAGACAAAACCTTAGATATCAACAATCGCTTTACACACGGCACTGGTTATCAAACAGTCCCTGCCAGTGTGACTCAGTTAAGGGCAATCATATGTTTTATCGTATTCAATCTAATCAAACAGTCCTATGATCAATTATTATAGCAACTGGCAACTAATCGTTCAGATCAACGTAAACCTAAAACGATTGAGCACATAGAAATATCAAACATCAATAATCATAGACCAACCATAAACAATTATTCATAAGTGTTCTTAGTCGCATAAGAAAACTGAAAGAATTACAAACTATACATTCCCAGGTGAGATTCTAAGAGATTAGCCAAGCCGCGACATCATGGAATCGTCAATAGTGATGAAATGGAGCATGTATCTAGTCTCAGTACGAACTGGAATGGTGAAATCGCCTTCTCTAACCTCTGGAAATCGCCTTACTTGATAAAAAACGAGTTAGGTTCATGTTTGATGAAGATTAATATAAAACCCTAGCTGCCCGTTTGCACACCCCATCGCGATACACGATGTGGTCTTCATTGGTCCATCGCGTATCGTGATGGACCCTTGGTCAACATCTCATTAAACATCCATCGTGATACGCGATGGGTCTCTAAGCATTCCCATCGTGTATCGCGATGGGACATGTCACCAGCAAACATCTTTGTCTTTTCTCGTTTTCTGTGCTGGACGTCCCGGGTCTTCATCCCGTGCCTCAACAGGTCCAAATTAGCTGCTTTAACGTATATGACCTGAAATACAACAGACACGTATGAAGAATCGAAGTTCCTAAATTAAACGATTAAAACTAGTAAATAAACGAACTAAAACGCATACAAATTAAACAACCATCACATACCCAACCTACAAACCCCATCACCTCCTAGGACTAACACACCCATAACATCACCCACATATCAATTCACTTCACCAATAAGAGGAACATCATTTTGGACCTCTACCTTTATATCATCCATTCACTCTCAAACCACCACACAAACCTTAGAAACCACAACCTAACCCACAAACCTACCTTTAGCCATCCCAACATCCTTCCCGACCCAAACCTTAACCATGCCTATTCCAACCACTCCACATTCAACCATCTCAACCACACCTCCCTCAACACTCAAAATCCCTATCATAGAAGCCACTCCTATTTCCAGTGGTAAGTCAGAGAAGTCCCCCGTGTTTCGAGATCAGTAGGGCACTAGAGGAAGCAAATGATAACATGGCAAAACGAGAGCTCTTTTTGATCAAGTTCGTCAAAGATCAACAAGCTATCAACGAGTAGGTAACAAGGCATCGGGAAGCTCTTGCATCTCGAGTGGCTCAATTGGAGGAAGACCGAGAGCTAGATAGAGCTCGGATTATATGCCAATGGGAATGGACTGATACCTTGCAGAAACGAATCAACAATCAATAAGAGTTAATCAACCAAAACTCATTACCAAATGTTGAGCAAAATGACGAGATTGAACGACTCCGATCAAGAGTTTTTCATTTTGAAACCGATCTACCTTCCTTATCCAACTTTGCAAACAACCTAAGGAGGGAGTTAGATTCTACTCTTGATCAGGCAATGATGGGTTTTGAGTGTCTGGGCTCAAGAGTTGGTTTATTGGAAAGTGGGTCCAGTTCTTCTAGGGACATGGACAGGTTGATGGGTGAAAGTGTTAGACTAAGAACGAGAATTGAAGAGTTGGAAGGTGAGATTGAAGAGCAACATGGCTTCAATGATAGTCAAAATCTGGTGAATGAGTCCCTTGTCAACCATTACCTTGTTGTTTTGGAGGTAATGCGGTTGACTGATCAAGACGTGGAGAATCTAAGGACTCACCTGATGAACACCTATAGAGATTCCTGCAAAGCAATGAGCAAAGAACCGAACCCAACAATAAAAGATCATATTCTCTTTCTAGACTATTTGATGATGCCGATAGAATCAAGACTCAAGGCAGAATTCATGGAATCTTTCCCGGTGCTCCCGCTAAAGAAGCTGGTGGAAACGGTATTGGTGTGAGTACCAGTGTTGAATGTCCGGTTATGGTTGTTGGAACCATCGTGAGTACCAAACTCGTTACTACTACTACAACTTCAAATGGGCAGACCAGTGCAATGACTTCCGCTCTTGTTGCAACTACATTAGTTGCACAAGTGAGTGCTCTGGCTGCTACTGTTGTTGCTCTTGCATCTACTTCAGTTGCTCTTGCTGTTCAACATCCAATGGTTCAAGGAGGTGGACGTGAAGATGGTCATGGTGAAGATGATGACGAGTCCGATGATGACGACTCGGATGATGATGGGAATAACGATGATGTGGAAAAAGAGGATGATGAGGATGATGACACGTACGGTAGTTTTGATGAGCCACGTGGTTGAAGTGGCAATGATAATGATGACAGTGACGGTGATGATGTCACTGGTGGAAATAAGGCGGGTCAACAAGAACCGCCAAGTGAAGTTCAAAAGACCCGTGATATCGACGTTGCAATTGAGGCTGAAATAGCCTCCGCTTTTAACGTTTGTTTGCAGATACCAGTTCACATGTTTAAGAAGTCGCGGGAGACAATAAAAATGACAGTGATGATGGAATAAACTACTCTCCAAATCCGGATACTCCGGAAAGGGAGATTGAATAGCCAGCTCAAGAGACTGTTGTCACTCCTCCTGCCAAGACTGCTCCAAAGAAGAACAAGAAATGCATCAAGTACTATAGTGTGAGCAAGATGGTGAGCTTGAGATAGAGGTCGAAGCCGTGTCATGACGAATCTCCCATCCTCTACGCACGATGGCATAAAGATAGCAAAGCTGGGCTATCTGACGTGCTAATGGCGACCTGACATATCTAACTTATGGAGATATGCACACTCTGTCCATATTCGATATGCACTACTTTAGGAGGACAGTGGGTGGAGGCGAAGAGGAAAGCACCGTGGAGGGTTGGTTCAAGCGGTTTCTGAAGCATGAGTGGAAGGATGGCAACCCAAACTTTTCGTTAAATCCGGGTATATCATTCAAGTCAAAAGAAGTCAATCCATTGACCGGAAAGAAGACGAAGGGATGGAGATACAAGATACCCGAGGACCACTATGCACGGCATACCCTTTGATGACTACTTTCTCTATGACTTTGTCTCGTGGGAATTCGACAACGGGTGAGGTTATAATTCATTGTGATAGCATACATCACCTCTGCTTTATTAATGAGCACGAGCCAGCGGGTTTTTTCAAGGCCGACTTACTCAAGCTTTATGAGTCACCCTTGTGCACTGTTGAAGACCATCGTCGTAACTGTACGAACCATATTATTAAGAAGTTCAACAAGTTTGTACGCCTTCTTGTTGAACTTCAACCATTTGAGCAGGGTGATGTGTTTGAATACGAGTCCGACTGAATACACGAGCTAACAAATTAAATACTAAAGACGAAAGGGAGATTATAATGCCCATTTTTTATTAGCCTTTTGTATTTACTCATTCTTTAACGTTTATGTTAGTTAGCTAGTCAGTTTTACTTTCTTTATATGTTTGGGACCAAGGTCTTGTTAATAAAAGCCCAATTGGCCGTAATAATAGTATGGTGCATGAGAACACACTATAAATAGTGTGTCTCTCTCATGCAAACATCAACCTTTTGCAAAATTCAAATCTTATCCTTATCTACAAACTTTCTCCCTCTCCTTTCTCTCTTCCCTCACGGCCAATAAACCAAACCAAACAAGATCCGAGATCTCGGTTTCTCACTGGTGGTTTCCGCTAGCTAGTGTTGAGATTGATCCAAGTAGACTAGTCGTTGTGTTGTTTGATCCGTCCATGAGACCTACAATTTGGATCAATATTAAACCTTGAGCTGCAAACTAAATATCAAATGAAAATTGCAAATTGGTAATTTATAATTTGAAACCAACCTGCAATATATTGTCGATTAAAACTCTTTGTTGAACAATCTGCTATAGGTCGCAGCTGCACATAAGAGCATTTTACCCCTTTACACATCCTCTCTGAATTCTGGAGCTTATATTCGGCTCAATTGGAATGTTTGGGATTGAGCTTGAAAATACCTTATTGGCTTATTGGCTTTTTCAAAAAGCCAATAAGTTAAATGGTGTTTGGCAATCACAAAAAAAAACCCTTTTATTTTAACTTTTCGAAATGGTTAAAAGCAGTTTTCTAAAAGCTCCAAATCCTGGCTTTTCAAAATAGATTTTTGAAAAACCATAAACACTTTTAAAACTCAATCCCAAACATGCTCGAAGTCAAAGGGAAACAACTATATCCATTTATGAAATCAGAATTGTAGAAAATTATTGTCAACACAAAAATTCACCTGCTCGATATTCATATGATATAACCATGAGCAACTGAGAGATTAGATACATCAAGCATCTTTAACAAATTATCATACATTGTTGGTTGTTTGTAAGCATGTATAGTTTATTGGTTTCTTCTTTCTTCATAATTTTTTTGTTGAATGAAAAAAAAAAGACAGTCGAATTAGAGGGAAATACAACCAAAGATGAATTGATTATCTGGTTGTTAGTGTACAGGTGAAGAAGTCTCTTCATCTTATTTGTGAAACCCTAGATCAAAGGCACATATGGAATCCCTCATAAACCTTTGACCACGATTAAAAATGGTGGTGTCTAGTGATAAAAGAAGACGATGATTCTCATACGAAGCGGCGGCTATCGATTAGGGTTCCGACACTGCAAGATCATTGAATTGATCAGCAAGCTTAATGGATCCATGAGAGAGAAGGGTATGGTGAGGTTAGGGTGAAGGCGGAGACAGAGACATAGCTTTTGATGTAGATAAAATTATGGTTTTAGAATGTTTTTATTCTACCCGTTTAAGATAACCATACCCGTACCAAACCCGTAACCCGACCCATAGCAGCGAATTTTCAATTTTAGGATCAGTGAGAGGGCTTTATTCTCAAATGGAGGCATGTGGTAGCTGGAGAAAAAGAAGGATTAATTAGACGTGAGAGCTTTGAGCACTTACAGTTATATATAGTTATGATATGATATACACACTAAATCAAATTTGTGAAGAAAGTTCACCTTTGAAATTTAGTTCACAAGTCATTTAAATCTAACTAAGAGCCCCAACTTCATAATGAGTGTAAGCAAAATCAAAATAATATATATTTGTTTAAATTCGTCAATAGTGAATGTAAATAAAAACATTACAATTTAAAGTAAAACTAGTATTCAGGCCCGTCGCGTTGCGGCGGTGAAGAAACACTAACCGAACCCCGGGCAGGTTACTGGTAACCTGGGGGTTGGAGAGATGTTTCCCACGAGGGGTTAGACCCTTGGAAGATGGTTCTTCTGATAACCTGCAAAACAGACACCGTGAGCTCGTCACTGAGAAGGGGGGGGTTCCTCCTTGTGACCACCCTCCGGCGTGAGAATCAGACTAGATTGCTCTTTAAATATAAAAGTATATTAAGAGATTGCTAGAGCAGATATCAGGTATAATATGATGATAATGTAGTAAGATATGATAAGATGAGATGGTCATACCATTTGTGGTATTTATAGCCGAAGGTAGGTTTCCAAAGAGGTATGGCTGGCTGCAACAGTGTTCCTGTTCCACCAACAGTAGCCTACGCACGTGCCCTGCTGGTAGTTGGTGGGTAGGTAGCGGCTGATAGCGACCAGGCCTGCTGTACACTATTCCTGTTCCACCAACTGACGGCTACGCACGTGGTATGGCAGTAGTTGGTGAGTAGGCAGCGGCTAATAGTGACATATAGTGTAGGAGCATGCTGCTCGCCATACTGTTGTCCATAAGCTGTCGTATCTTTAGTCAGATCTTTTTCCCATACCTCGTCAGGTATAGTACAGAAGATCTTCCCGTATCGTACGGACTGGCTTATTTGGGCGAGAGTATTCCCCCTCCCGCCCTTGTGCGGGATTGTTCCCGGCTTCGCTCATTCCTTCAGGTGACACTGAGTGAGAGCTAAGTGCCTTGTGCGTGTAGCCTTGCTGCGCGGGTGGCCTTCTCTAATGGCTTGTATCCGAGGCTGCGGGGACAGGCGGAGTCCTTCACCATTGGGAGGCATTTCCTGCGGGACCAGCTTGCGTACTGCGCGTAAGGACGTCACGTCTCTGAGCATGGTTGGTCCTGCGGATCCAGTTGGTTTCTGCGCAGACGTTCCTCTTCAAGGTGAGTCTTGCGGGTCCAACTGGGCTCTGCTGGGACCTACCTCTTCAAGTCCCCCCAGTCCAATGTTCTTCTCATGAGTGTTTAATAAAGTGAGGTGAACTTTTGGACTTAAGCAAAGGGTTTTGAAAAGGGTTTTTTAAGGTTTTCCATGGGGATTCCTCCCGCGGAAGTCCTTGTCACTTGCAGAAATTCCCGAGTTTCCTGCTTGGTCTTTGGGTATGATGCGGGTAGGCTGTAACCTCCTCGCAAGTCAGGAGCGTTGAGTCCCACTTGTGTGGATTCTCCGTGAGGTTTTGGTAGTTTTGAACATAGTGATCAATTATGTTAAAACCACCAATTCCATCCTGGAGCTTCAAACAACGTAGTTCTCGACGTTCCCGCTATGCGGGGTTGTTATTTCCGTTTCCGCAAGCATTGCCCAGAAGATCCTTCTTGGTTTTAATTCCCAGCGGAGCGCTAGGTATGTGAAGGGTTTTGCCTTAACACTGTACCTACGCTCGTCTTACGGTTACTTTACTTCCAAGGTATTCCTGGCGTCAATTCCCTGCGGGTGCTAGGTATGTGAAGGGTTTTGCCTTTACACTGTACCCGCACCCGTCTTATAGTTACTTGGTTGCCGAGGTATACTTGGCTTCAATTCCCTGCGGGTGCTAGGTATGTGAAGGGTTTTGCCTTAACACTGTACCCGCATCCGTCTTACGGTTACTTGTTGGCCAAGGTTTTCTTGGCTTCAATTCCCTGCGGGTGCTAGGTATGTGAAGGGTTTTGCCTTAACACTGTACCCGCATCCGTCTTACGGTTACTTGTTGGCCAAGGCAAGGGGTATTTTCCCGCTTACTTTTTAATACTTTCGAAGTTTGAATTTTGAAATTCGAAGAGTTGGTGAAAAGATAAACCTCTGAAACGTCGTGCGACGGTTTCTTCTGACTGTGTCATGACGTGCAGGAAGTTATGGTGACGTGACAGAACATGGTCATTCCAGTCGCTTTTTCAGGCGCGTGGGAGCGATTTTTCGGGCGCGTGGCCGCGAAATTACTGGCACACGTCCTTTCAACAGCTGTTGCCAGCTTGCTTTTTGCCACGTGTCATAGTTTCATTGCACATTTGATTTCTCTCTCCTCCGCATTAAATTCACCGCATTAATTGCGATTACTATATAAAGGGGGAGAGGGTTATTTGCAATTCACACTTTCCACTTTCATCTCTTCTTCTCAAGTAATTTCCGGCGAATTTTTCTTTTCAGTAAAGCTTTACCCTGAAATCTCTTTTCATCTTTCTTTCACCATGTCTTCTCATGATGCTGATGACCAGAAGACTGCTGGCGAATGCCAGTGCTCTCTTCCTGTCGATCTGTACCAGTATATCGTCAGGAAGTTCATGCTCGAGTCTCTCGAGCCTGAGTTTCCTGAACCCCACCATACTGTGTACGATGCCCCTAGTGGCAAGATCGGGGTTTATGCTGCATTCTTTGTCTACGGGAACCTTAGGTTTCCGTTGACAAAGTTTGTGTACCGTGTCCTAGAGAGGCACGGTGTGCACCTGACAGAGGTGCACCCCATGGCCATTGCCAAGGTCCGGCACTTTGAGTGGGTGTGCCGGATACTGGGCCTTGAGCCCCTCGTTGATCGCCTGATGACCTTCTATACATGGAGGTGCATCCAAGGGTGGTACACTCTTACAACCCGTATCAAGGGTTTAAAGATTTGTACCACCGAGCGGAGTCTTCGCTCATGGAGAAGAGAGTTCTTCTTCATATCCGCTCGCGCCATCCCCATCGCCATGAAGTTCAAGAATGGCCAGGCGCTTCCGAACCTTCCCGCCCTCAACTACGAGGAGGCGGAATGGTTCTCGAAGATTTCCCGGGTCCAGTCCCCGGTTTTCCGTTTTCCGGAGTCGGCGATGGTGATGTTGGGGATGAGCCGGGTGTGGAAGGCGGCGAATGCGGATAAGGTTCCGATCGTCCTTGAATATGGTTCGAACTCTGTCCCTTATGGTACGTCTTGTTTCATTTTGCTGACTTCGATTTTTACTAACTTTCTTGTTGATTTCAGAGGGGAACGATCTTCAGTCGCTCCTGAACCCGCGGGAGGAAGATGGTCCCGCGCGGATGGGTACTCGTGCTCTGGACGAGAACGAGTTGCCCATCTTAGAGCAGACCGCGGGTCGGTTCGTGGAGGTTTACCCGCCAGGCCAAGAGATCCTGAGCCACCGACGGCCAGGTAAGCCTATCTTCTACCCTGAACCTCTCAATGCTGTGCCTGCTGCTGGAGTTCATGACATTTCTTCTTCTGAGGAATCCGCAGAGGGTCCTCCACTGGTGCGGAAGAAAAAGGCTGCCGTCGGGAAGGGCAAGGAGAAGGTGGCCTCTACGGCCGACCCGGTAATCCTATCTGACTCGGAGTCAGATAATGCAGAGGTGGCGGGGAAGCCCGGTGGTGAGGAGACCACCGCTCCGGAGGCTGCAGGTGTTACCTCCGGGGAGGCAGCGACGACGACGGTTACCGGTGTCAAGAGGCCGGCTCCATCGGGTTCGCCCCCGCTCGTCCGTGCGTTCAAGCTCAAGAAACCCCGTGAGTACCCCCATAATTCTTGTCTAGATTTGTTGTTTCAAATAAATTTTTCTAACACTTTTGCTTGTGCAGGTGTGGATGTTGACGCATTCCAGGGTGGAGTTGGAGCAAGTATTCCCCCGCCAATGACGGTAGGCTCGGTCAGCCTTCCCGAGGCGTCGACCCAGGCGTCTACGCCTGCTTCCGCTGGTTCCAGCCTTCCTAAGGCTGTTCCAGCTGAGAAGGTGTCTCCGCCGGCCGTGAGTGCAATTTTTACAGCATCTTTCACGGAGCCGGCGGTTACTGTTGCTGAGAATGTGGCGCCAAACATGGCTACCACAGCGGCTGCCACTATACCTGCGCCACCGCCACCGACGGCCGGACCATCAGGTATGCGCCAGGCTTCCCCGCCGATCTATGCCACCTTCCCGTCTGCTTGACCTGTTGGATGGATTTCCTTTAGGTTCAGGTGATGGGTTTGGCGGCTATCGGCCTGTTATTGACCCTACAGGTACGTAGGGTTATTTTTTTCCCTTATATATTTTTATCATCTTTTCCTAACTGCCTTTGTTTCTTTTGCAGTGTCGGATTCCAATGAAGTGTATGTTCCAAGATGGAACATACGCCGAGGAACAACCCTTCGCACCCCTGTGGAGTGCGTGGACTGGGCTCGCCACGCTGCTCCTCCTGGTGCGTTGGGGGAAGCCATGGCTAGCTACCAAGAGGGTAGGCTAACCAATGAGCTTCGGGTTCTCCAGGCCCGGACGCAGCCCCGCGTCGAGCTGCTTTGTCGTGAAAACGACAAGTTAAAAGCAGCTCGCGCCAAAGATGTATCTGAAGCGCGGGCTCTTCGGGAGGAGAACCGGCAGTTGGCCGCTGCCGCAGCCGAGAAGGAGAAGGCATTCAAGGCCCTCGAGGTTGAAGTCCAGGCGCGACTCGAGGCCCGCTCCAAGGCTGCCCAAGCTGTGAATGAACAGCTTCGGCTGGCCAAGGAGACTGCGCGAAACTCAACTGAGAGGGCTGCCAAGGCTGAAGCTGTTGCTGAGCCACTTCGCGAAGAGAATGAGCAGCTTAAATGCAAATTAAAGGCTCTTCAGCATGCTCATGATGCCTTGGCAATGGAAGACGCCAAGAAGCTGCAAGAGATTCTTGACCAGAGGGGGGTGCTTGACCAAACCGAGCGGAAGCTTAAGGGCGTCGAAGAGGCTGCCGCAAAGGAAGTATTACTTGCCAATCTGAACCAAAGCGAAGCCGAACGCGCCCGTGACGAAGTGCAAGCTACCCTCCAATGGCTACTTCGAGAAGCGTTGCCTCAGGTATCCTCTTTTTTTTCTCTCTTTTCTACTTGTAATTAGAAAATGTTCTAACTTGTAATTTTCTTTTGTAGGTTGTGCGTCGGGTCCTTTCAGAGACCTCTTACGACGATGCAATGAGCGCAGCCCTCAACGCTTCTCATGAGGATGGGGAGAAGACTGGTTTCCTGCTTGGTCTAGGGTTTGCTGAGAGAGGCTTTCCGCCCTCCAACTTCCCTTTATTCCATGTTAATACTGAAGTTGCTTATGACCAAGCTGTGAACCAGTATGCTGCCTTCCCGCATCCAGTGGTGGAGAAGGTGAATGAAGCTGCTGCTGCTGATGATGGGCTAAACATCCTTAAGGCTTTCCTTGGGCAGCCACGCTCAGACGGTGCTGGTCCAAGCGGAGGTGGCCCTGAAGCCTGATCCTGAAGATCTCTTCCCACCGTTAGGATAGACAGCTTTGTATAGATTTCTTTTAGGCGGGTAGTTACCCGGCTACTGTTGTAATACATCATTGAAATATTAATCTTTTTGCGTATAAGACTGTTATTTCCTTCTTTGGGTTCCTTGCTTTATAAACTTTATGACTTGCATACTTAGTTTAAATTAGCAATTTTCCAAGTGTTCAGAATAAGAACCTTTGAACGTGGTTGATAGTGGGTTAAAGTTTCGCTTCCTCCTTCGTGATTGTGCGGGTAGAACCGTCACTTGCACTTAGTAGGATGGCAGAACTTTACCCTTATCTGACCTGCGTGTAGGTTTCTCATCTTTTGAGGATAAGTTAACCTTTGAACGTGGTTGATAATAGGTGTGAAGTTTTGCTTCCTCTTTCGTGATTGTGCGGGTAGAACCGTCACTTGCACTTAGTAGGATGGCAGAACTTTACCCTTATCTGACCTGCGTGTAGGTTTTTCTCATCTTTTGAGGATAAGTTAACCTTTGAACGTGGTTGATAATAGGTGAAGTTTTGCTTCCTCTTTCGTGATTGTGCGGGTAGAACCGTCACTTGCACTTAGTAGGATGGCAGAACTTTACCCTTATCTGACCTGCGTGTAGGTTTTTCTCATCTTTTGAGGATAAGTTAACCTTTGAACGTGGTTGATAATAGGTGAAGTTTTGCTTCCTCTTTCGTGATTGTGCGGGTAGAACCGTCACTTGCACTTAGTAGGATGGCAGAACTTTACCCTTATCTGACCTGCGTGTAGGTTTTTCTCATCTTTTGAGGATAAGTTAACCTTTGAACGTGGTTGATAATAGGTGAAGTTTTGCTTCCTCTTTCGTGATTGTGCGGGTAGAACCGTCACTTGCACTTAGTAGGATGGCAGAACTTTACCCTTATCTGACCTGCGTGTAGGTTTTTCTCATCTTTTTAAGAATTTTGTTTTGAACCGTTCGACGCGCGGTTGTCGATAGGTTAGTGCATTTTCCTTTCATGATTCATGCGGATAGACCGGCACTTTCATTTAATGGGATGAACTCTTTCAACTGACCTGCGTGAAGGTTTGCCACGTTATTGGGTTCGTGCGGGTAAGACCGCCTTCCCACGCGACGACCTCACGTAATGTGAATGTCGTCACCAGTGTTGGATAGTTTTAACCGTTCGACGCGCGGTTGTTGACAGGTTATTATTCAGTTTCCTTAATGATTCATGCGGATAGACCGGCACTTTCATTTTTGGGTGCTGAACTTTTTCCCCTTCAACTGAGCTGCGTGAAGGTTTGTCACGTTATTGGGTTCGTGCGGGTAGGACCGCCTTCCCATGCAATGACTTCACGTAATTATGCGGTGAAAACCGGCATATTAGTGTTCAGAAAAGTATAAATGTAAAATCATCAGCTTCGATATTCTTAAAGAGAATCATTTCCATTAGAAGTGGCTCTTGGCCTTCTCTTTACAAATTGGAATTGATTACATGCAAACTGTGTAATTGAACTCCCTTCCATGTTGGGATGGGAGTGCCATCGAGCCGATACGCACCTGGTTCGGGATCTCGTTCTTTACGCAGCATGTAGTCTCGATTTTGAAGCTGAAATTGGTTCGTGTTTTCCCCAGCTGGGGTTCTATACGCACTCGCCTGCCTAGCTTTTATTTCGCCACGAGGTGCGCGAGCGTCCCATCTCTGACGAATGTTTCGACCATGTCTTTTACGTCTATGCATTCTTCGGTGTTGTGGCCTTTTGTTCTGTGATAGTCACAGTACTTGCTCCGATCAGCATCGTGACGATGCCGGATTACTGGAGGCTTTGGCCATGGGAGCTCCTCAGTAGCAAATATGTCAGTGACGCTTTTGGTAAGTGGCGTCCACCTGGAGTTCCGGTGCGGCTTTACATTATCCCTTTCACCCAATCGGTGCTGTAAGCCGGATGAGGTGTCAAAGTTTACCCTTGACTGCCAAATGCCTTGCTTCCGTTTTTTGTTCAATCGGGCGGTGAGGACGTTGTCCTCTCTCGTCCTCTGGGTGTAAAGGTTTGTGTTCTGCGGAAGGTCTCTACCCAGTTGCTTCTCCGTTTCCGCATAGCGTTTGGCTGCTGTCATGATGCCATCCCATGTGGATGGCATTCCATCTTTACCCGTTAGGGTGCGGATAAGCTCTGGGTCTTGCGCGCCCTGGATGAAGGCTGCGCGAACAAGATCCTCGCTGATATTGCCCAAACTTAACTTCTTTGAGTTGAAGCGAGTGATGAAGTTTAGCAGAGATTCATCTTCTTCCCGTGTGCATTTGAGGATTGTCCATTGCTCCTCGGTATACTTTCGCTGCTGGCTGAAGTGTTGGCTAAACTTCTGCTGGAAGTCTGCCCAGTCGTAAATGTGGTTAACCGGTAAACGATCGAACCAAGCCCTAGCAGCCCCCACCAGCGTCATTTGGAACATGTAACACCACGTGGGTTCCGTCCAATTGCTAACGGTTGCCCCCGCTATGAACCTGTTCAAATGATCGTCTGGATCAGATATGCCGTCATATGTGCCTATGTTAGGCATTTGTTTAGCACTTTTCGGGGCGATTGCTTCAGCAATGTCCCTTGCAAATTTGGACGTTCCTGCATTTGTAACGTTTGGTCTGAACGTTTTAGAGAAGTCTCGTGGACCTCCATCTATGCTTTTTGGTTTGAAGGCTTGTCCAAAATGCCTTTTCGGTTGGATTTCCGTTTCTTTACGCTTCCCTTTTGCCTTATGACGAGGGTTCGCGTCGGAGTCGGATTCCTCCGAGTCATCCTCCCAGTATTCGAATTCGTCGGCCTGTTGCACGGAACGCAAGCGTTCGTTCAACTCAGCCTGGAATTCCTTTTGTCGTGCCTCCGCCCATGCCTTGACTTCGTCGAGAGTCTGGCGGGGGAGTCTTCGTTTTTCAAACTGGGTATCGGTGGATCCCAGTAGGCGGTCATTTACTGCACTTGCCCCTGCTTTAGTAAGTGGGGTAGTGTTCGTAAAATTTACTTCACTTGCTCCGGCTTCGGTAGCCGGAGTAGTGTTTGTAAAAACTGTGTTGCCGGTATTCCCCCCAATAGCTGGGGTTGTGGTTACCGGAATTTCTCTAACCATCTTTTGTATAAAGTTTTGAAAAAACTGGAGAAAATTGTAGTTCTAGCTTTATGCACGGATGGCGCCAATGAAGAAACACTAACCGAACCCCGGGCAGGTTACTGGTAACCTGGGGGTTGGAGAGATGTTTCCCACGAGGGGTTAGACCCTTGGAAGATGGTTCTTCTGATAACCTGCAAAACAGACACCGTGAGCTCGTCACTGAGAAGGGGGGGGTTCCTCCTTGTGACCACCCTCCGGCGTGAGAATCAGACTAGATTGCTCTTTAAATATAAAAGTATATTAAGAGATTGCTAGAGCAGATATCAGGTATAATATGATGATAATGTAGTAAGATATGATAAGATGAGATGGTCATACCATTTGTGGTATTTATAGCCGAAGGTAGGTTTCCAAAGAGGTATGGCTGGCTGCAACAGTGTTCCTGTTCCACCAACAGTAGCCTACGCACGTGCCCTGCTGGTAGTTGGTGGGTAGGTAGCGGCTGATAGCGACCAGGCCTGCTGTACACTATTCCTGTTCCACCAACTGACGGCTACGCACGTGGTATGGCAGTAGTTGGTGAGTAGGCAGCGGCTAATAGTGACATATAGTGTAGGAGCATGCTGCTCGCCATACTGTTGTCCATAAGCTGTCGTATCTTTAGTCAGATCTTTTTCCCATACCTCGTCAGGTATAGTACAGAAGATCTTCCCGTATCGTACGGACTGGCTTATTTGGGCGAGAGTATTCCCCCTCCCGCCCTTGTGCGGGATTGTTCCCGGCTTCGCTCATTCCTTCAGGTGACACTGAGTGAGAGCTAAGTGCCTTGTGCGTGTAGCCTTGCTGCGCGGGTGGCCTTCTCTAATGGCTTGTATCCGAGGCTGCGGGGACAGGCGGAGTCCTTCACCATTGGGAGGCATTTCCTGCGGGACCAGCTTGCGTACTGCGCGTAAGGACGTCACGTCTCTGAGCATGGTTGGTCCTGCGGATCCAGTTGGTTTCTGCGCAGACGTTCCTCTTCAAGGTGAGTCTTGCGGGTCCAACTGGGCTCTGCTTGGGACCTACCTCTTCAGGCGGGGAGCGTTGCAACGGGTGTTATGATGTGTAACGCTCATTTCAACGGCTTTTATGTACAATAGTATAAACCTAAGTAAAAAGGCCAACATATCACTTTCACTTCAACACAACTACTCTTCTAGTGTACATTCAACCCAGTTGACAAAAAATCATCCTTCTCGAGCAACTTCAATACATTAGCATCCAACATATCACTCTCACTTCTTCAACACAAACACTACTTTGCTAGTATACATTCAACCCAGCTGACAAAAAATCATCCTTCTCGTATATAATATGGCTTAGAACCCGTGCGTTGCACTGGATATGTGACAAAGAAAAAAACCATAAACTTTTGAAAATGTTAATGCTACTTAATACATAAATGAAAATATTGTTGCTGATTTAACTGTAAAAATTAATGTTGATGTAATTTGAGATAAAAATACAACCAAAATAAACTCATTAGTAAGTAAATGGGTCAAAATTACCCATATTTGTGATTAGTCAGTAAGAATTCCTCTTAACTTATTTTAATCACTCTTGCACAAACAAAGATTATGAGAAATTACCATTGTTTAAATTCATTTCCATTTCTGAATCAATAGGTAGATAAAACAAAAGCTATCGTTTGACCTTTTCAATAGTCAAAGCAACTACTCCATAACAAAACTGGAATTAAAATTGATCATGTACCAGATATTGGTTTGGTAAGTATGGAACGCACATCTAGTTCAAATCCAATATCAAGCATTAGATCTGCTTCATCAAGCACCTGCAAGAATGTCAAATACACCATTGTCTATTTAGAAAATGTGAAATTCAAATATATATACATGAAAACTTTGAAAAGTTAAAAAAAAAGAACTTTGCTAATAATCGATTCATTTGTGGTTATAAATAAGGTGTTTGCATAATAAAAATCGAAACCTAAATGAATTAATGAGTCAGTGCGTTATTAAACGGGTCAACCCTTACACTACCAATTTTTAAGCAGGTCAGTATGGGGTAAAGTGGTAGACGTGCTGCTTGTTTTGAGAAGGGTCAACATTTGGTTTTCCAGTGGAGTTGCAGCCTCTGTGTCATGAGATCCAAATCCCCATTTCTATCCTATTTTAGTGAGGTAATAATGAAATTATCATTAGCTAATAGTTGTAGTATGCTTTGCCTTGATGCAGCTCTATCATCCAAATATATAACCTTTTTTTAAATTTATTTATCCTGTGTGTCCTAAAGCATCAATGCACATCAGTTTAAAGCATCAATGCACATCAGCTCTGACATCTTTTTGAAGTGAAGTTGGCGAACAGGGAAGAGGTGTAAGTGGCGAGTTGGCGGTCCAATGAGAAACGCACGCAAAACAAAAATGTTTTGAAATTGGATTCTTACAAGACAATAGTACAACTAAATACAGCACCAAACACTGATAGTGTGAGTGAAGACTAACTTGTAAATTAATATATGTAATAATTACAAATCAAATGTTCATGTAAAAATCCATAATTAAAGCTGTATGTAGTCATTTTAGTAGTCAACAAGTATAACATCAGTTTGTAAAAGAATATCAAGTAACATCAAATTAGAGTAATATCATAGAACCGATATATAGAACAAATTGTCACAACTCACATGAACACATTATCCAATTAGTATGTAAATCAGAATTTGAATATGTCTTCCCCCAAATACATCGAGAATCCCTTGCTCCATTCGTTGGTCAACCGAGTCTTCAGTTTCAACAAGTTAGCATCACTAATTCAAGTTTCAAAAAATTAGCATTAGTAATTAAACAATTCAAGTTTCAACAAATTAACATCACAAAATATTTCTAGTTTACCATTTTTTAAATTATATTTCATTTCCTCTTTAATTCATACTTCCACTTTCATTTTTGATTTGTGAGTTGGTGTATATATAGATACAAATCAAGTGTTTGTATACTTCATGACTTATATCATCTTTTCTTTGTATACCCATATGTTTTTTCTCTTGAGAGGTGCTTGGCTAATGGCTAGGTATTATATACATCTTAATAAATGTTATAAATATGTTTCATATATACATTTGTATTAAATGTAAATAGTTGTCAGGAAAATAAATCAATATTAACAAGTTATGTGTAAAGTGTACCCACCCTGGCATTTTCTTTCTTCGGTACACCACTATAAATCTAACAACAGCAACTAAAATTTCTGTACTTTTTAAACCCTCAACCACCCCCCCCCCCCCTCTTCTCTTTCTTTTCTTGATCAAAAAGTTTCATAAATGGGAAGATCTCCTTGTTGTGAAAAGGTAGGGCTCAAGAGGGGAAGATGGACAGCCGAAGAAGATGAAATACTGACTAACTACATTCAGTCCAACGGGGAAGGTTCTTGGAAATCCTTACCTAAAAATGCTGGTTAGTTTACATATTAATTAGATTATAGGTTTTATCATATTTCATATAATCGCTGAGTAATCCGAAAATTCTTGAAAGGGTTGTTGAGGTGCGGAAAAAGTTGTCGATTGCGATGGATAAACTACTTAAGAGGAGACTTGAAAAGAGGTAATATAAGCCCAGAAGAGGATGAAATAATTGTTATGTTACATAAAGCCTTTGGGAACAGGTTTGTTAAATCCTCCATTAATGAAACTATTTTGCATGTTTCTTTCACAACTGTCAATTTCTAGATACAGCTTTTGGACCGTCAATACATAAAAATAGCTTTTAAATAATGACACTGAAGTCCCCCTCTCAATAACGTACCCACGTGAAAGTGCTTAAATAAAATATTTATCAAAATATTGAGCGTTTCATGTTTCGTAGCATAAAATATAAACCATAGTTTGTTTCATAAAGATACAGAAATAATTAAATAATGTGACATAACTAGAAGAAAAGGGTTTATGATCTTAAGAGTTAGGTGAAGACGATTATCTGGAGGAGACCTTATTGTGTATATATACTGTTTTAATAAAAATACATATAGCTTTTTTTTTTAAAATATCGGGCATAACGTCGGGGTGTCTGTCATGTGGCCGTCAACCACCTAGCCATCCCTTAGGCCGGCCCAGTTGGTACTACACCAACATTCATAAAACTTATGAAACATAAAAAATTCATTTATTATTTCATGTCATATAGGTTTTTAGAGTAGAAGCGGCTTATGTATCTTATATATAGGATAATCATAAAGTAAAGCAATGATATAAAATAATATATGAAAGGAAAAACTTATTTATATGCGAAGTTTGTTTGGTAAAAAATTAGAAAGATGAGTCAAAATATGTTTAAATTATATTTATCCGATGTATTATACCCTTATTTATTAGAATTGTAGGAATGAACGAAAGAAATGCTTGTGACTTTTGCAAGTCATTATAAAATAAATAAATTTATATGCCATGGGCCATTACATTTAGAAAAAAGGGGAAATGATTATTTTCTTTGCAGCCACATTCTTCCAACCTAGCCCAACCATCACCCGGTTACTCAAAAAATCAGTGCCAAGTTAAACAGTAGTTTGAAAGTTGTACCAGTAGTTTGGAAGTTGTATGGTATGCAACAAAATTAGCAAAAGGATGAGTAGTAAAAGGTATGATTCCACCAAATTTTAGTTTTTGATATAAGGTTAGGATAAAATAAAAAACTATTTTAGTTGAGAAAACTTTAAAACTTATCATCAACCAAACATTTTTAATTAAAGTTTGAAACGTGTGATTCACAGTTGAAGTTAATAAAAATATAAAAATAAACTTACATTTTCTCTCTTTTAAAAAATATGTTTAATAGTTATTAAAAATGTAAAAAAATACAAAATAATTTTTTTTTCAATGTTTTGTATTAAATGTACAACATATATTACTTATGTAAAAAACGATGTTACATAGAGTTTTCATGGGTTTTGTCAACTCAAATGACCGATTCGATACATGCCCTATATATAATGTATAATAATACAAATATTAAAATGAGACCATATGCGTTACATATACTAGACGGGTGCCTACGCGATGCACTGGGAAACACAGACCTTGGTAATCACGTAACAAGTTCATATGCGCTCATTGTTCGGTTTGAAACCGTTGAAACCATTCAAATCAATCATTTGTTTGATTTCACGGTTGATTTTTTTTCTTTTACTTTTGACTAACCGATTCAATTTTCAATGGATTGGTTTCGATTTTCGACAACAAAAAAACATTATTAACGGCTTGGCTCCCGGATTAATTTAAAAACCATCAAAACCAGACAGCAAACACCCATACGTAAATTGTTTTTTTAAACTGAAAAAACTATAGCAATATCATACTTAAATTAAAGATAATAAAATGTTTGATTTATGATGCAATGTTTTTTAAAATATATTAATGTATAAAAAAGATATAACTGTTTAAAAATTATGAAGAAGTTAAGTTAAAAGTGAAAATATAAAATATATGCAGGTAAAAAATTTACCGTATAGTTGTAGATGTTGTTTAAATTCATAGAAAATTATTAAAGTTAATATGGTAAAAATTATAAAATATTTAATGAATAAAAAAATACAATGGCATTTATACGTTTTAACTACCATTTTGTCCTTTTCAACACTCTTTATGAATCGTACCTTATGTATTAAATTCTATATGTTAATAAAGAAACGGAGGTGTCTTAATATAAGTTGGTACAACACATGATTATACGCGTACCCTATGACCACATGCATTAACCCTAACAACATAAAGAGACACTTTACCTACACGTTTCAATTCTTTGGCTGCAATTCTGCATCCCACTTTGTAAATTTGTTAAAAGTTCAAAATAAATCAGGAATATAGAAGTAAAAGGAACAATCAATTAATACTTTGTACACACTATCAATCTATATAAATGTCTAAAAAAAGCCTTATATCTCAATCTCTGGTTGTTACTCACTCTATCTTAAACCATTAGATTGCTTGATTTGTTATTTAAGACTTCTCAGGCGTTTGATTCCAATTCGCGGTTGTGGGTCTCATTAAACCCGAATAGTCCTTAAATGGGCTATAACGTCTCAGTTTTGTGGCACTTTCCTAATCAAACAATAATTTCCGCGGATCATGGGTCTAACCAAACCTGGATAGCCTTTAAACAGGTTATAACATCTCGTTTATTTGTGAAATAACATCTTACTCATCAAACAATAATTTTCGCTAGTCATGGAGCTCACCAAAACCGGATAACCCTAAAACGGGTTATAACATCTCATTTATTTGATAAACTCTTTCCTAATCAAACCCTAATTTAATATTTCTCCCCTACATATTCTCTGTCATTGGTCTATCACCTCCATCACTGGTTAACTTTCGATTACCACCCACCATCGTCAACCTCCCCTCTCATGCATCAACCACCATTGTCACCTACAATAACCGCCATTTTTCAAAATACAAACAATTATGTTCATGTTTGTTTGTTTGAAGAAAAAAATCAGCATGATCGTGTTCGTTTAAGTTCGTTTGTTATAATTCTAAAAAACCTACATATCTCAATTGAAAAAGATCAAACGTTAAAAAAATAATGAACGTAACAAACTAATATATACATATTAAATCAAAACAAAATTACGTTAAAAAATAAAACAAATATTACAAATATAAAATAACAAAATGATTAAAAACAAAAACCTAAATAAACCTCTGTAACACGAGAGGCTCAAACTAGTAATATAATAATATAAAGAGTAAAAAAACAGGGCAATTTTATATGCGTTTTAAGAGTTTACATAATTATAACTTCTAAACCTACGGTAATTTTAAAATTAATTTTTTAGCACATGTGAGTTATCACATCATTTTTTAGGGTAAATTTTTTTAAAATAATCATAACTATAACCTATTAATTACAAATAATAATTTTAACTTCACTCTTGGTTGGTGGTGATTCAAACTAAATGTGTATTTTTTACCAACGATTCGCGACTAACGGAGTTAATCCATTATTTAGATGCTTGCGTGGCACGCATAGCTGTTAATAAACATCTATGTGGCAATAATCATCTTTATCTTTTTATTAAGAAAATTGGTTTTAGATAATTTCAAAGATGTAATATTGGCAAATAGCAGTCCCAATTAGGGATGAACATTTTTGATACCGGTACCGATTTGGTACCGTCGGTACCAAATCGGTACAAAGTTTTGAGTCGTATCGGTACCAAGTTTCCACCGTCTTTCTTGTTCTCATAAAAAAAACCATAATAGTAAGTGAAAAAAGTTGTTGTGTCTTTTTGTTTATCATTGTGCTTTGTGATTTTTTCGTCATTGATTGTGTCTTTTTTCCTTGACATTGTGTCTTTTTTTCATTATATTGTGTTATATTTTGTTCAGCATTATTGTGTTATATTTTTTTCAGCATTGCATTATATTTTGCGATATATTTTGTCTTTTTTTAGTTATAATTGTGTCTTTTGTTCATTTTCGTCATTGTGTCTTTGATCTCACCATTGTGTCTTTTCGTCAATTTTTTTTTTATTTTTTGTATTTTTATTTATTTTTTTTGAACGGGAATGATGTCGGAAACATTTTAGTTTTTTAGATTTTTCGTTTTTTAGTTATATTTTGAGTTCTGATTTTTTTAATATTTTTTTTTGAATTTATTTTTAATGGGTTTTTTGTATGGTCACAAATCTTTCTCACACTTCTCATTTTTGTCTCCCTTTGTATTTTAACTTTAATATATATATATATATATATATATATATATATATATATATATATATATATTTCTTAAACACACTCCACTTCTTATTTTAACGTCACCTTATATATATATATAAAATGTGATGTTAAAATAAGAAGTGAAGTGTGTCTAAGAAGTGTAAGAAGTAATCCGGTGCGTTAAATATGTTGATCTGATGGTAGATATGGAAAGTGTGTTTTATTATGCGGTGTGTTTTATTATATCTAATGGTGAAATCACACTACACTTCTTAGAAAAAAATCTATTTCTTATTATAACTTTGCTCTCTCTCTCTCTCTCTCTCTCTCTCTCTGTGTGTATGTATATATATATACACACACACATACCACTTTGAGTTTTGAGAACTCGAAAAAACTCAACGTAACAATTTTGTTTTTAAAATTTTTTTTACATATATGTGATATATGTAGGTTACATGTACGTAGAAAAATTACAACATTTTTTATGCACCAAGTCGACTTTTTACGTAGGTGTAAGTGTGTAACGACCGTTTAAGTTAGTATAATCACTGTACATCTTTATTCTCTCTTATACTTGAGTTTTTAATCTGATTTAATCTCGATCACATAATCTAACTAAACTTATGGTTAAGAATTAAGTTCTCAAAACTCAACAAGTTCTCAAATTATATATATATGGTTGTTATCATTTAAGAACTATAAAAAGTTAAGAAATTTTAGAAACTCTCAAGAACAAAACAATTTTTAAATTTTTTTATATATTAACATTATTTATGAGTAGTTTTATCATATTTTATATATAAAAAAATTATTACATATATTAATCACAAGTTTACATATGTGTAAAATTTATATACTAACAAATTTACATATGTAAAAAAACATAGATATGTATAAAAACTTATTTGCAAAAATTTAATTATAAATATATATATATAAATAATTGATAAAACTACACTTAAATAACACTAACATAGAAAAAAGATTATTAAAAACGTTAGTTTTCAAGGGTATAAGGGTTCAAATAAAAAATAATTGTTTTGTGAGAAGTGTGAGAAGAATTTAAAAATCAAGTACACCACCTAAATAGGATACTATAACATGTAAATAAGAAACTATACAACTTTAGACACTAACAATCTCAACCGTTAAATCCTAGATCCAAAGGTGTACATCTATTCTTATGTTTCTCACAAAACTATTGTTTTTACATTAACTCTACCAATCTCAAGAGAGAGAGAGGACGTTCATTTCGAAGCTATATTTTAAGAATCGCATAATGCACTAATGCGTATATGCTGATTAAATGTGATACTTAAGAAGGTCATATAACCGTCTTTTTTTTTCTCTCCTTGTTAATTATGTAAATTTTTTCGCTTTATAAACATGAAAGTTTAATTATATTAGTCAAAGGGTTCCTTGAATTTCTTATGTAGGTGGTCAATGATAGCTAGTCATCTACCCGGTCGAACAGATAATGAGATTAAAAACCACTGGAACTCTCGTCTAAGTCGCCAAAGTTATCGTTTCTTCACGAATAAAAATAAGGCAAAAGCGTCTATAGACATAAGCACCTTGGTTTCTCAAAAGAAGCGAAGAGTCGGTCGTGTAAGCCGTAGTGTCGCGAAAAAGTATAACCAGGATATGTTTTTAAAGAATAGCAAGTCACTTTCTATATCAACCGCCAAGAAATTAAGTCCATCAACGATGATGGACAAACAAGTCGATATGGACAAGGAGGATTATTCAAATGTTGTCACACAATATGTAAAAGAATGTCAAGTTCATCATGATAATGTTATCAGTGACGAGTTGGAGTCGGGAAACTGTCTACAAATGGATACAAATGAGTTGTTTAACATCGATCATTTTTTAAATGTCGAAGCTATTGACACCGATGGGGTTTCAAGCACCTTTGATGAAGATCAGATAAAACAACGGTTGGCGGAAATCGATGCTGAAAATCCGGAGAAAAATGAAAGCTTGAACTTAGATTCTTTAAAAATAATGGGACTATGTTCCAATGAAGCTGATCAATGGGATATGGAGTTTGGTTTTACAGGTTTTAGCATGTGTGATGAAGAGAATGACATGTTGATTTCGCTATGGGAAGGTGGCATTCCTTAAACACGTCAAGATTTGGGTTATATGCAGCCATTCATCCCTTATGCAATAATAATTAAAAATAAAAATATATGTATTTTGTCTTTTGGTTGCTTCTTTAAGCCATCCATATAGCTTGTTTTTCTCTAGTTTCTCTTTCGGTTAAGTTATTCATCAAGAACCGAGATATGGACTCATCAGTTATCAAAGATCTGTGATTTATTTGCGAAAAAAGATTAGTAAGATAAATATTGCCTTTTTATTTTTTTTAAACAAATGGCTTCTTGTAACAGGGTGCATGGTAGACGTTTTGGCCCTTTAAGAGCATGCTTGAGATCGAGTTTGAAAACTGTTTATTGACTTATTGGTTTTTTCGAAAGCCATTTTGAAACGTCAGGATTTGAGATTTTTAGAAAATGATTTTTAACGCTTTCAAAAGGCTAAAATAAAAAAGATTTTTGTCATTGTCAAACAATTTTTAACTTATTGGCTTTTTGAAAACACAAGTAAGTAAATAAGTTGTTTTCAAACTCAATCTCAAATTTATAATGTATAACATGAGACATATAACATGAGACATATTTGCTCGCCAATAAATAAATAGATCAATATGAAGTGTCTCCAAAATCTTACTTTTTAATTATTTGATTAGATCAATAAGACACAAATTATTTAGTAATTAATGATTAAACGTGGTAAGATAAAACAAAACACTACTAGTAAAAAGGAGTTTTATAGAATACAAAGCACTACTAGTAAAAATCTTTCTTTTTTTCAGGTGACATGAGTTTTATTGAATACAAAACACTACAAGTTAACATGGCCTTCTTGAAAAACCGGCACTACTTCACAATGAGCCGGTACAGTTGTTGCAATATCATAAAATATCAATTTTCTACAATTATTTGATGCCCTTGGATTGGTGGAGGTGTTTTCTCCTACTCATTTAAAGATCGAGAACTTTTTTGTACATCGAGTATCCGAGTGTCTAAAGTACAAAAAAGTACATCTTAATTTGTAGTGACTTAAAAATCGTACCCATTAGTTCCTATTAGAGTACGACAAGTCAAGAGGTGTCAAAAACATATTGTTGGTACACTTACATTAGTAATTTCTTACTCCTAGAATGTTTAAAATCAAGAATACACATTTTAAAGGTTCATTAAACTTTTTTCTTGTAGATGTCGGAAAATAGTCACCAACACGAGAACCATCCAAGACACAGCCAGTCTCTTCCTTCACTGCCACCTAGAGGATTGGTCACCGGTTATGGTTTACGTACCCACCAACCACTGATTGTGTTTATTGGTTTCTTTCCGAAAGCCAACCATCGCATCACCACCGTGAAGCATCACCAGCGTTGTTGTCGATAAAAAGTTGCCATCGATCTACACACAGCCTGTGCATGTTTACACACACCTGGACCATACAAGTACATTAAAAACCACGATTTTGATCAATTTTTTATTTAAGCAAGAATGGTTAATTAGATCCAATTTTGTTGAACAATTGTAAAATCAGAAGAAACCTTAAAGAAACTTATAATCAGTGCCAACCATATTTGTCAGGTTTTGTTGTTTTTGTATAAAGTTTTTGTTCCTGATTTGTATTTCATTATTCCGCTATGTTTAAGTAGGTTGATTGTTCTGTTTTAGCTTATGTAACAATTCGGGCTTTCCCTCATTTCATTTGTAACCATTTTGACCCATTTACGGGTCCGGGCTTCCTCATTACAATATTTCAGCATTTATCGAATTAAATTGATTATTTTATTAATATTTACTTATTTATAATTATATCTTTTGAGTTTTGACACATTTAACCCAAAATGCAAGATTTATCTTCTTTTGTGTCCATCATTAAACATCAGGGACTTAAACTGTAAATTACGTTATAACCCATATTATACATCTGGATATCCATATCCAAACCCGAGACCACATTCCATTTTTTGTACCGAATCCTTAATCTGTTAACTTAAGGCAATGGTTATTCATACACCCTTTTTGGATATTCACACACCCTCTTAACGCACATATTATCTTTATATACACCCTGTAAAGGGTGTATGAATAACACATCCTTAACTTAAAACTGTAAGGGCCCATCACCGTTGCCCTACATTGGACGTTGGATTTACTCATAAACACGGTTCTAAATATCAGAGTTGAATAAAACTTTCGCGGGATATTAAAACTTTCATAAAACATTACATAATAATTCAATACTTGTCTTAATTAAACATTTTGTCTTTCAAATTAAACATAAAGTCATAAAAACAACTTGTGTCTTCAGATGCCAGCTTCTTTATTCATCTGCCATGTGCCCTGCTCAAGCTAGCTGCCTCATCCTACTCACATGCGTGCATACTAAAAGTCAGCTACGATGAGTGAGTTCTAGTTAATCAAGTGACATACAATACTTTCATATACTTATACATTATTTCCTTTATGCTTTCTTTACATACCATATATCTATTCATACTTTACATACTTATACATTTTAAAGAGCATTACGCCCTACTGCCTCGAGTATTATTACGCCCTATTCTGCCTCGAATATTATTAGGGTCCGGTCCCTTTTCTGCCTCGAATATTATTAGGGTTCGGTCCCTTTCTACCTCGAATATTATTAGGGCCCGGTCCCTTTTCCGCCTCGAATATTATTAGGGTCCGGTCCCTTTTCTTCTGTACCTAGCTGCATCTTTACATTCATTCATAACATACATATATCATCCATACATTACTTATAACATTCATATCTTTATTTATACCTGACAGTACGTGCAATATCCGAATATTGTTCACATACCAACAAGTATTCGTTGATATCTATCACATATATCAAATATAGCATGCACTTACCACTTAAGGTAAGTGTATTAACTAATCATATTGAGAATGCACACAGCCCCGAAAACATAACAAGAAATGGGGCTAGAAACTCACATAGATCTTGTTTCTTTCTCCGTTAATCGTTATTCCTTTCTTTTGCTGAGCTCCACTGACTGTACATTAATTATACGTATCAATACATATCCTATTCACATATCTCAACCAAAAATGGCTAAGTCGGGTCTAATCTAATGGTTTAAGTTAGAATACATTTTTACTTAGATTGTTTTCATCTTTAACCCTAATGTATTTGAATACCTTGTATTCGAATGGTATTAGAATACACTTATATCTAATGATCATATTGTAAGCTAATGATCACATTGTAAGCTAATGATCACCTTGTAAGTTAATGATCACATTGTAAGCTAATGAACATTGTAAGCTAATGAACATTGTAAGAGAGTATACATGTAAGCGGGTATACATTGTAAGAGAGTATACATGTAAGCGAGTATACATTGTAAGCGAGTATACATGTAAGCGAGTATAGGAGATGTAAGCGAACATAAGGACTGTAAGCGAATATAAGGATTGTAAGCGAATGAGCTGTTGGTTCTTTAATGTATTCGAATAGGCTGAACGTCTTGGGTTCGTTTATCACCATATTTATTATCTTTCAAGACTTTAATACCTCTTTATAGCTTGGTATTAACCCATAAACATTCCTTTAACCATTTTTGGCCAAAACTTGACCCGAGTGACCATAAAGTTTGAACCTTTAGGCTAAAGATGTCCAAAACTAGATCTAGGGTTTCTTTAAACGAGCCGTAACCTTTACTGTGTTCATCTAGTTCATTTTAAACGTCAAGTTTGTAACTTTATGGTTTGTTTAGTCCCGATCTACTCTATTTTTAAGTTTCATAACAAACCGTTCATAAAAACATAACCTTTAAAGTTAAAGAACGTACCTTTATTCGTTTTTAGGTTATGATTTAGCTTGGTGATGAACTTTAATCTTGTATCTTGCTTAACTATCAAAGATCTATCAAGAATCTTGCTTGGTTTTGGGTCTTGGATTCTCGTTCTTGCTTGCGGCCGTATGTAGGGTTTGTATGTGTGTGTTTTGAGTGTGTAGAGATTCTTGAAAGATAAGATGGATGGAAATGGAAAGGATTAGGGTTTAAGGGGGTATTTATACTCCCTTAAGCCCATGGACCTAAGACCCATCTTTCCTTTTTGGTCCATAAATTATTCCATCTAAATAGCCTACTTACTTTTTCATATTTTATTATTATTATCGTTCCACTAACTCAATTATTTCACTTGGTGCAAATAATATATTAAGTATTATTTTAGAATTTCGGGATTTACAAGTCTTCCCTCCTTAAAGAGGTTTTGTCCCCGAAACCTAGCTTATTCCTTGTAAAAGGAACACTTCCTATATTCACGCACTTTATTGGATCATATTTGCTTTTCGGGTTATCCTTCTTACTCCTTACTTGCAGTCACCGAGTGGTGTTCATGTGTTTTAGCTATTTAAGGTAGCTTGTCCATGAGACCCTCGATGCACTGTTTCTTGTTTTGATTCGGGAAATCTCGTCTCGTCTTTCATTGCTTCATACTATTTAACACTGGAGCCTAGGCGACACTCTATCATGACAAAATTAATCACCACAACCCAAATCCATTCATGACAATTTCATATCGTAATTAATTCAGAGAAACACCAGTCTAAACTTTAATATAAAATAACACACATCAAATCATTAATAAATCAAACATAGATTAAACTTATGGCTAGCAGCTAGCCTTCTTGAATGGTCTTCTCTAAACATATGGAGGAAACTATTAAGCCTCAAACATTCTTCTCTGCTCCGTGCTCTTCCCTTGACTTCCTGCAATCCCTTGCTAGGTGTCCACGCCCTCCACATTTATGACACCTATGGTGGTCCTTGCACTCCCAGGAGTAATGTCCTGCCCTTCCACACCTGTAGCAAACACCTAATCCCATTCTGCACTCTCTCAGGTGCACTTGCCCACACATATTACAAGAGTCTCTGTTTCCAACCTTAAGCTTTCTCTCATCAGTTGTTACCACCATATCGCCAGACCGCTTAGCTGGAGTAGCCCATTTCTTATCTTTCTTTTCCTCCACCAATATGGCTTCTCCACAATCTCTAGCTATGTGACCCGACTTACCACACTTGTAACATATCTGGTCCTTGGTGCATTCATGAGAGATGTGTCCCTTCTCCCCGCATCGGTAGCACTGGTTTGAATCAGCCTTGCATTCTCCTAGGTGCATCTTCCCGCACACTTTGCATGTTTCCTTGCCTGCAATCCTTTGTGTATGTTTCCCCGCATAATCTACGACATCGGTAGGCTGTTTGGTTCCATAGTTCTCTCCAAGTTTCTCAACGGTTTTAGCATGACTTCCAGCGGATCCTTTAGGATGCAGAATCTTCAATGCGGCAGCTACATCTTGAGAAATGGCAGTTTGAACGGAAAAATCAAGTTGATACCCTTCATTGCGGCTTGGCCTTCGTGGAGTTTCGCTTCTTCCCTCTCCCTAGTCGACAATTGGTTCTTCAGAAGGTTCTCAGACAATATGTGGCCTACCACGACGTCCCGTATGACCTCCCCGTCCAGCAACTCTCCTAGTTCCACCCATTCGTATTCTATAAGGAAACACAAACGTTATCACTCTAGGAATTATTTAGCACACGATTCGTAAGGTAAGTAGTTAAAGACATTGGCCAATTGTGTAATTAACTATTTGCATTACTCATCAGGTTCTACATACTTCCCTTTATGATTTCCCTTATGCTAGTTTCTACTTTTAAACAGTTAATCAATCAAACAAATTAATCCTATCCCTAACATACACATATCCTTCCATTAGCAATTAAGCTAACATCTTTACACATTATTTAACCATATGCTTTACCTTTATTAAGCTTGCTTGAGTGACACATGGCTATCTTGAACTGGCATCTTCTTTCTTTTCTTACTTACATCCCATTCTCTGTTCGAGTCTAAGCATGTAGGATGCTAAAATCTCTCGAACTTTGCTCTGATACCAACTTGTAAGGCCCCGTCACCGGTGCCCTACATTGGACGTTGGATTTACTCATAAACACAGTTCTAAATATCATAGTTGAATAAAACTTTCGCGGAATATTAAAACTTTCATAAAACATTACATAATAATTCAATACTTGTCTTAATTAAACATTCTTGTCTTTCAAGTTAAACCTAAAGTCATAAAAACAACTTGTGTCTTCGAACGCCAGCTTCTTTATTCATCCACCATGTGCCCTGCTCAAGCTACCTGCCTCATCCTACTCATCCTACGACAAGAGGTGTCAAAAACATATTGTTGGTACACTTACATTACTAATTTCGTACTCCTAGAATGTTTAAAATCAAGAATACACATTTTAAAGGTTGATTAAACTTTTTTCTTTTAGATGTCGTAAAATAGTCACCAAAACGAGAACCATCCAAGACACAGCCAGTCTCTTCCTTCACTGCCACCTAGAGGATTGGTCGCCGGTTATGGTTTACGTACCCACCAACCATTGATCGTGTTTACTGGTTTCTTTTCGAAAGCCAACTATCGCATCACCACCGTGAAGCATCACCAGCGTTGTTGTCGATCAGAAGTTTCCATCGATCTACACACAAATTGTACACGTATACATACATCTGGACCATACAAGTACATTAGAAACCACAATTTTGATCATTTTTTTGTGTAAGCAAGAACGGTTAATTAGATCCCATTTTGTTGAACAATTGTGAAATCAGAAGAAACCTTAAAGAAACTTATAACCAGTGCCAACCACATTTGTCATGTTTATTGTTTTTGTATAAAGTTTTTGTTCCTAATTTGTATTTCATTATTCCGCTACGTTTATGTAGGTTGATTGTTCTGTTTTAGCTTATGTAACAATTCGGGTTTTCCCTTATTTCATTTGTAAACATTACCCGACCCATTTACGGGTCCGGGCTTCCTCATTAATAATATTTCCGCATTTATCGAATTAAATTGATTATTTTATTAATATTTAATTATTAATAATTATATATTTTGAATTTTGACACATTTAACCCAAAATGCAAGATTTATCTCTTTTGTGTCCATCCTTAAACATCAGGGACTTAAATTGTAAATTACGTTATAACCCATATTATACATCTGGATATCCATATCCAAACCCGAGACTACATTCCATTTTTTGTACCCGAATCCTTAATTTGTTAACTTAGACCATAATTTTTGCTATAAACGTGTTAATTGATCTCGTAATCATATTGACATCGTTATCATCAGCCTCATCGTCACTATCAATTAGAAAACTTCGTCCGATTTCGTTAACGATTATCCGATTTAAAATCTAAATGAACCTTATAATCATTTCCTATATAAACTATCGTATAAACTCAATTATAATCACACAGATAACCCTCTCACCATCGCCTTTAATAACCCCATACATAACTATATTAGTTTTGTTATCATCTTGGCCGGCAATTGTGGGAATCAATACATCCATCTCCGGTATTCGTTTGAGGTAATTGGTTACTGTATATTGATCGCGAGAACATGACGATCAAAATCCCTAAGGGTTAACATCAACAGATTTGGCTAATTGAATTCGCTAGGGTTCTTAGTCAAATCTAGTGTTTGCGTCTGTTTATAATAGATTGGTTATGGGTTATGTTGCACGCCCCTGGATAGCCCAGCTGGTTAGGTCATATGATTCACGGGGGGCAGGTTGCGGGTTCGAACCCCGCCACCCCGAATTTTTAGTATTTTTGTTATCTTTTCTTTTTAAATCATTTAATAAGTATGTTATTAATAATAATAATTAAATAAAACTATTTTATTAAAAACCGACCATATAACACTTGTTTTCTCACGTCTTTCGTTCGTGTATGTATGTATGTATATGTAAGCATATATGTATGTATACATATATATAATAACATGGAAACTAATATTTTTATATATATAACACAAGTAAACTATATATTTATATAATTTATAAAACTAACAATATTTAAGATGTGTTTTACTTTTATATAATTAACACACTAATAAATTTATATATTATATCTTTATATATAATATTATGATTAAAAAGAGGTATAATATTAACTTAATAATAATTATAATTTTCGAACTCTCATAATCGATCTAGTTCATTAACTTAAGCGTGTCCGTATTCCTTTTTCCTTTATAGGCTTTATCGTCAACGCGTGATTTCCGCATTCTTAATTATTTCACCTTTGTTCGTCTATTGAGGTGAGCATCACATTCCCCTATTTTACCGCTTTCAATGTTTTGGGGACACATGCGTCAACATATTATTTCATATTTATATTTATACTTAAACTGCAACTATTAAAAATTGTGTACCATACTTGTTACGTGCTTATATACTTATTGTGAATCGCATTCGGAGAGGTCCAACATAATCTCATAATAGTATGACCATACGTCAGTCGTTATAGCCATCGTGCTTCTCGACATCTCATTTATCTTAGCTCATTGGTTAAATTGTTATTCTCATTTGACTTGTTGCAAATATTTATTTTTATATTATATGTACATTAAACTGGTGTATTGTTCACTCAACCTTGTGCTGACAAAACTACTTTATTTTTAACGCATATGCAGGTCATCGTGTGATGTGAAGTTAGTTCAAGTTTGGAAGATCACTTAAGGAATAAAGTTAGAGAAATTTAAATGAGACAATTGTTTTATGGTTTACGTTTGTTGATACACTATTTGTTTTGTCTGGATATTGAATTGAATATTGGTTTTATTTGAATTTATTAAATAGATATTGAAATTTCTAATGTTGCATGATAGTACTTTGAGAGTTGTGAGCAATTAGTTCACGCCCCAGCATTTCCGCCGTAGGTTGAGGTGTAAGTGCTTATGCCATTGTTGTGTCTGCTATTTGGTCCGTTTATTGTTTAAAGTCTTTATCATTGTAAGGCCTCGAACCCAGGGAACCTTACTTATCATTTGCAGCGTAAACTAAACTTTTACATAATAAATTACTTTCACTAACTAATTTTCAATATGGATAGCCACACACGCACCTCAAACTCGCCACATCATCAACCATACAAGCATGCATACTAAAAGTCAGCTACACGCTGAGTGAGTTCTAACATTTCTTTCATTTCATAACATACGATTTCTAAATAAATAACACATTTCGTGAGGGCCACAGGATCGAATTAAACGAATCTTGTATTATTGATTTGTAATTGAAACGGATGATTACAATGATGGTGGTCGGAGGTATTTATACCCACCGGCGGTTACATTCTACCGTCACGACGGTTCGTATAAACGACGCAACCTTCGTTTATATTCTAACTAATTACAACAATGTACACAAACTATTAACTAATTACACTTTGTACCTAACCACACTAACTGAACATTCTAACAGATTTTATCTATTCTTTAATGAACTAACGAAATATTTAACGGAACTTTAACGAGATCGATGATTAGCCAACATTTCGAACCTTCAAACATAACTTAACATTACTTATTCATTATTTACTTGTTTCTATGTATGTCTATCAATCCATAACTATGTACATACATGCCTGCTTATAACCGAGCCGTCTATTATGAGCCTCCTATTCTTGCTCATAACCAAGTCGTCCAATCCTGCCCATAATTGAGCCTCATATTCTTGCTCATAACCGATCTGTCTATTCTTTCCCATAACCGAGCCTCATATTCTTACTCATAACCGAGTTGTTTGTTCTTGCTCATGAGTGAGCCATCTTTCCTTGCTCAAAACCGAGCCATATAAAGTTAGAGGGAGTTGCCGTCTTAACTTGATGTGCATGCATGACGCCCGAAGGCTTTACACATGAACATGTACCCATTCTTCTATATGTAACATTCATATAAATTTACATTCATATAAACATTCTACACATGTATTAGTATGGCTTGCTCCCTAACTCTTTATGTTCTATTAACTAACATTCAAATATATATTAGTAAATTAATATATACACACATTCTTACAAGATATACATCATTAATTAAAAGTATGTATATCAATTCTTTCACATACGAGTATGCATACAACCAAAAAACGTTTAAATAAAAAAGGGGGCTAGAACTCAGCTGGATTCTGTGTATCCCGAAATAAGTAGTGATTCTCTTCTTCGACTAGACTCAGCTAACTAATTAGCACATAAGTATTAATTAACCGAGCTCAATAAATTAACTCACTAACTAGGCTAGATAACATAGTTAAATCTATTTAACAAGGTTAACTAAGTTAACGGATCATGTTAGTTAGATTCGTCTAAGATTCTAACAAACATTAGTCCTCCTAAGTTATCCAATTCTTGTCAATTTATTTATTCCTTGTACCCTTCATTAAGAGTTTTAAATCTATAAAAATTAACGGGTTTAGGTAACGGAAATACCTAACGGAATTTACTATAGAGGCTAACGGGTAATTAGTTGGTTAATTAAACTTGGATTACTCTACACATGGATCAAGCCCAAGTCTTTCTTTGAGGCTGAACATATCAGGCCCAATATGCTTAACCATCAGCTGTTCGGATTATGGGCCAGGCCCATTCATTGATCGGATCTTCAGTGTTCGGGGTTCGGGTTCGGGTTCGTGTTCGAGGTTTGGATCTCAGGTTTGGATGTGGTGTACGGGTATTGGGGCTCGGTGTTCGCTATGTAGACTGGCCCAACTCTTTTTGCTGTACTCCTTTAATCAACAAAAAAAGTTATACATGTTGTTCAATGTTCGTTAGGCTCAAACCCGGGTACTCCAGACTAGAGGTGCACAAATCGGTTAACCGGTTAATTTTCTAACCTGATGATTTTAACGGGATTTAACCGGTTAGACCAGTTTTTTGGTAGGGTAGTAACCGGTTAGGGAAAGGGTTTTGATCGGTTAACCGGTTAATAACCGGAAAAACCCGATTTTAATAAAATAATAATAAAAAAACTGGTTAACCGGTTAATAACCGGTTTTGAAATCAATAATATAAACCGGTTACTAACCGGCGGTTAGGATCAGTTAGTAACCGGTTAGGATTGGACCAGTTAGTAACCGGTTACAAAATCGGGTAAAAACTGGTTAACCGGTTTCTGTGTGCACCTCTACTCAAGACCTAACGTCAATGTCTTAAACACTCCACTACAACATTCATATGTTAAATCCTTCATCTAACTAGCTTATATACTCAATTCACTGCTGCTACTTATTATTCTTCTCCCTTCCCTTTTCTTTTACAATTACCATTGATATTATTATGAATATTACTATTATTATCATCGTTATTGTTATTGTTATTATTATTATTATTATTATTATTATTTCCATTATCAATGTTATAATTCTTAGATCTACATTTCCAAAGCCTCGTTTACAATAAAGTTCGAAACTTTATTACTTTACTAAACCCGATCTAACTAGATCTTGAAACCCTTAACGAACCTAACATGAACAAACAAGCTTTATATCCTAAAACCTACCTTGAATCGGCTTAGATCTTGAAAGTTTTCTTCTTATTTGGATGCAAGAATCGTTAAACCAACTTGGATCTTGTTCTTGGATCTCAAAATATTAAGTGTGTGTGTATTTGAAGGTGTAGGTGAATTGGGTGGAGTTAATGTGGTTTAGGGTTTTTGAAGGGTGTAAGGTATATATATATACTTCAAGCCCATAGACCCTAAGCCCACATCCATTTTCTAAGCCCATTTTTAATAAATCTTTTAAGTCCATATTCATGTAAAGCTCTCGGTTTAACTATCTAACCAAATAAATACTTAACCATTTTTTTAATAAAAAAATTTTCATTTTATTATTTCCTCAACAATTGGGTCGTTACAATCATGGTCGAAGATGGAATGGTCACGATACCGAAGTTTGATGGAAAGAAGTTTGGTTGTTGGAAGATACGGGTTTAAGTGGCGCTTTGTCAAAAGGACTTAGATGTAATGCTGGACGATGAAAACTATAATAGATGTGTGACATACGTCAATTTTCAAACCTGAAACCTGGTCTGTTTTAAAATTTCGATATGTTTTATATCTGCATTTATTAATAAAGTATTGAATATCATTTAAGATCATATTTAGGATTTATTTGTTATAATTTATATTTCTCATGTTTACGATGTTACGAACTCGATCACACAACCTATTTCATGTATTTATAACTCAAAATTCGTTTCAATTAAAATTCAGGGGTGAAAAGTGTAAATTTCCAAACTTTCTGCTCTTTTCTATTCGTCGCGCGTCGCAAACGAAGTCATTTCTTGGCGCACCCCTACCTAAGACGGAAATGTCGGAGCGTGAGGTGACTTCTTCCGATTAATTTCCGATAATGGCTTCAACATGGATCGAACGTAAACCAGGTACTCATGCCCCCATCTACTACCACCCCATATTTTTCACCATTCTTTTCCACTTTTCTTCCGGCGCCGTCCGGAAGAATCAAAGGGTGAGGTTTGTGGACTATGTCTACCCTCAAACCTTCACGTACCAACAACTTAACCGAATGGTTAGGTGGCTTGGGTACACCACTGCTGACTATTTCAGCATTGATATGGTAGTCCCGGGAATCGAGGTGGCGCACATTAAGTTGAAATCCGCGGAGGACTTCATGGCTGTGTCCCTTTATGGGGCATTCCATATTCAGGTGAACCTTCGCCTCCAAAGGCTTAAGGACTCCACCTACACTTCAGATGGCATGTACGAGAGGATCATGCCCTCTCATACTCCAGAAGAGAATTCAGATGTAGATTCAGATACGGAATCTGATGGTAGGACTCCAGAAGCTAAGAATCCGATGGATGTAGATTCATATATGGAATCGGATGCTAGGAATTAGTTTTTCTATATTAATATAATGTTATTATTATATTTTGGTATTAACTATAATTGTTATTATTATATTTTGGTTGCGTATTTGAAGCGTAGTTGATGTTGTTTTTTTATAATTAACTTTAAAATAGATGTTAGTGTGAGTGAATAACAAAATAGACCTAAAATTTAATTTTTGGTAGTTGAGACAGTAATTTATTCTAGTTAAGTTGATTTGTAGCCTATCTAGTAAGATATACAAGTTTTTTTTATTTTAATTAACTTGAATGTAGGCTATTATTACATAAATATATTTCCAAGAATTTTGACAGGTATTTAAATCGTACAAAAGCGTGTGATATACTAGTTTTTCTTATTTTAGTTAACTTGAACGTAGGCTATCATTACATAAATATATTTCCAAGATTTTTGACAGGTAGTAGGTATAAATGTAATTAATTTCCAAAATTAATTAGCTTCTGTGTGTTTCTAAAGCGTGTGGAAACCACTTTGACAGGTAGTAATTAGTATGCAGTTATAGTGTGTTATACACTCAACAACCAACTATATAACAACAGAGACTTTAATGACTGCAATAAAACTGGTGACTGAAATTTATTACACTTTTATATATGTTATGGGAATTCCAAACTTGGCCAAGCAGAAAAAATCTAAGGTTTCCACATATCTTAAACTTCCCAAAGATCTTAGATTTTAATAAAATCCTTTCCAAAACTCAATGCCATCACCAAATCTTAAATTAGGTTACTGGTGATGGCATTGAGTTTGGAAGCGGTTTTTCAAAACTGAATTTTATTTGTTCAAAGACTTCTTCAAAGTCTGTAGGGTACAATTTTGGTATGCAGGTTAGTGAAAAGAAGGGCATAATGGTCTTTTTTATAAAATGAGTTGATAATGTTTTGCAGGAAACCAGCTGTTGAAAAGTATGTTGAAACATAACCAAATAGAGGTTGTGCAAGAAACAAAACCATCAGACGAGAAATGATGACTGTCACCGAACCATGAACACCCTATACAACATGTTGCATTTTTGGGCTTTCTTTGTATTAATGTAACTTTGATATAGCACAAGTTAGTTATGAGTGTAAAGACTTTATTGATCTTACTATGGTACACTACAAGTCAATTGTGACTTTTATCGATGTAACATGATGTATGTTTGAACTTGACACCAATTGACCAAATAGCCAGAAGATGAAATGAATTCAACAAACCGGCCTGTAAGTATAAGTAGTAATAGTATTAAAAACAACCAATATTTCTTTAGTTTGAATTAATAAGTACATAGTAAAGAATGGTGATATCATGAATCACAACTATATTTAAACATCATTTACATCTAACTAGCCGAACGAACACAACTGTTGGGTCGACAACCCCAACATCGGTGTCAATCTCCATTATGAATAGTTGTAGGCTTTTTCCCGAGCCTCTAGTAATCATCCGGGGACTCATTACGAAGCAGATGATTTGGTTGTACAAGTGGTAATGTATTACCCTCATGAGGGAAAGTTACCGTACTAAATTCCTCATTGACCTCGTCATACGAATGCCTATAAATCTTGGGTGGAGTCATGAGGATAACATGCTTTTTTCTATCCAACTGATCTTGAACATAAAACACCTGGCGTGCTTGCGAGGCCAATATGAACGGATCATCCTTGTGGCCAAATTTGTTTAGGTCAACCGACGTGTAACCAAGAATATCATGTTTGACATGTTTACGGTCAACCCATTGGCACATGAAGACCGGAAATCTTTTTGTATGATAATCTAGGACCCATATCTCTTGCAAAACCCCAAAATAAAAGTTTTGTCCATAGGTCACCACGTCTTTTTTGATGTGCATGTCATCCGCCTCTACACCAACCCCGCTGTTCTGGTAAACTCTACCATCATGAGATTTTGTACGAAATTCAAAACCGTTGATGTCGTATGCATCGTATTTGTAAACGTTGCGGTGTGCTCCGTGTGCAATCCACTTTACGGTTTCCGATACAAACCTGGGGAGCCCGCTAGCTCTCTTTCAACCTGAATTTCATTACAAGGATTAGATTCTTCACCTACACTGCATAAACTCTAAAAGAATTTTAAAAATTATAGAAGACTTAATAAATTGATCTACCTTGTCGCGTAACCAGTCACCAAACTTTAAAGTATGCTTCTTCTCCAGCAATGCTTGTCGTTTACCATGCATTTGGTTTTCCAAAGAGGTCTTGTGTTGTCTGCAAGTAGGAGTATATATAATATATTGTGAATTAATATATATATATATATATAATTTAGAGTATATATGTTAGTAATACTTGCTCGATATACGACGCTATTTCAGGCGTATTCTGCAGCACATAGAAATGTGCTCTCTTGAAAAGATCAGGAGAAACTTCAACTGATTTAACGCCCGTGACATGAATTGTTTCCCATTATCATCATGCTTATCATGTGGAATACCAACAGTACTCTTGATGTTTTTTTGGTATTCGCTCAGAAACTCGATTGTTTCTTCCGCAATGTTCTCCTCAGCAATGCACCATTCTGGATAAGTTTTGTTTCGCACATGCCCTTTGATAACCTTCATACACCTTTCAAAGGGATACATCCAATGAAAGCATAGTGGCCCACATAATTTTATCTCTCTAACATGGTGCACGGTTAAGTGAACCATGACTTCAAAAAATGATGGCGGAAAGTACTTCTCCAGCAGGCACAGTGTAACTATTTGCTCTTCCTGCATCTTATCAAGCTCTTCTACAATGATTTCTTTGCTACAAATTGACTTGAAAAAAAAAAACAAAGCCTGATTATAGCATTTCTCATTGGTTCTGGCATGATGGACCGTATTGCAAGGGGCAGAAACTGTTTCATAAGCATGTGATAATCATGTGATTTAAGGCCTTGTAGCTTCCTTTCTTTAAGATTCACCAAACTAGAGAAGTTAGAACAATACCCTAGTGGAGCTTTCAGTTTATACAATGTTTCAAGAAACATGTATTTTTTCTTGCGCTGATAATGTGAAGCATGCTGCAGGCAGTTCTGTATTGTTGCCTTTTGCTTTCGGTTGCAACTCATTTTTAATCCCTAAAAACTCCAAATCCTTTCTAGCTGCCAATCCGTCTTTTGTCCTACCGGGAATGTTCAGCAACATCGCGACAATACTTTCTGCCACATTAACATGCATCAAATCAATACAATGTTGGACAGGTAAATACTTTCAATAGCTGAGCCGTTGGTACCATATGTTGAACTTCTTCCAATATGGCTGCGGCGTTGTGTTATCCCTTTTCCTCTTACTCCCACTTAGGGATTCAGATCCCTTTCCCCATTCATTGTTAATGTTTTTGACCTCGTCGTATATCTCTTCCCTTGTCATAGGCTCTTTAGCGGTTCTCATCTCCTCTTTTCCGTTGAACGTCTTTGTTTGTTTTCTGAAAGGGTGGTCATGTGATAAATACCTTCTGTGGGCAGCATAACTCTGCTTTTTTGTGTGATAAACTCAAACACACTGAGTGTCGCCCGACACATCACACAACCTTTGAATCTACTGTAAGGGCAACCACATAGTGTACCAAGAGCAGGGTAATCATTAATCTTCCATAACACAACTGCACGTAGTGTAAACATTTCTTGTTTATATGCATCATATGTTGGCTCCCCGACCTCAAATAAAGATGCTACATCGTCAATTAAAGGCTGTAAAAACACATCAATATTGTTTCATGGAACTCCGGATATTAATAAGGAAAGCATGATGAATTTTCTTTTCATACACATCCAAGGTGGAAGGTTGTAAATGACTGCTAAAACAGGCCAGACACTGTGGTTTTTGTTGCCTCTATGTACGTCGACCCCATCAGTGCAAATCCCTAGACGAAGATTTCTTGGATCGCTTCCGATGGTATCGAAGTACCTGTCATCTATGGCTTTCCATGCTGGTGAATCTGATGGGTGGCGTAAAACACCGGGTTTATTGGTACTCGTGGCGTGCCATGTTAAATTCTCTGATGTGGTCTTTTGATTGAAAGAGGCGCTTGAATCGTGGAATAATGGGAAAGTACCACAGTACCTTAGCGGGCATGTTTATGTAAGTTTTGTTAGTCTTCTCATCCACATTCCACCTTGACTTGTTACAAACTGGACATGCTTCCAAATCCTTATAATCCTTATAGTAAATAATGCAGTCATTGATACACACATGTATCTTTTCGTATCCTGAGCCCATTGCCTTCATCATCTTTTTCCCTCATACATATTATTTACCATTTCGTTATCTGCAGGTAGCATCTTTTTCAACAATTTCAGAAGTTCATCAACAAACTTATGAGTTACCCCGTGCTTGCTCTTCAAGTTGAGCAGTTGTACTAATGCAGACAACTTGGTGAAGTCAAGACATCCTTTATATAGGGCTTCTCAGCGTCAACAAGTAGTTGTAGAAACTGTTGATACTTCTTGTCGCTTTTGAAATTGTCTTTTGTAGCATTTACCATTTCTACAGTTTCACAGGCATCTGTTGGAATGTTGGTGTCAACAAACCCAGTATTATTATCATAATTAGTTGGAATGCAGGTGTAGGAAAACCCAGTATTATTAACACAATTAGTTGGAATGTTGGTGTCGGTTTCTCCATGTTTTATCCAAGTAGTATAATTGTTATCAATTCCAAACATGTACAAGTGATGTTATACGTCGTCTACACTAAGAGATACGTGGTTCACACACCGAATACATGGACATGAAATAGAAATTGGTGGTGATGTCTCCTTGCAATTACGAACTGCAAAATGTAGAAATGCCTTAACACCATCTTTATATGCTTTACTGCACGTGTCGCCTACTGACATCCAAGACTTATCCATCTTCCAAGAATTTTTTTATTAACTGTGTCATCAATGATATATATATATATATATACTGAGTAATTAGAAGCAAAAATATCTGGTACTCACATGAGATTAATGAAGTTGTTTGGTAGGATAGAGATTGATGAGAGTTCAATAAATACACTAGCAGATCATTTATTAGGGTTTGGTGAGATTGTGAGATTTTATTTGGTCAATACTAATTGATTTGGGAGTCTTCCAGAAGATAACTGTAAGTCCCGAATCTGTATCACTACAACTATGATATCAATATAACAAGTATAGGTGCGGAATACCTGTGCTTGGTGATTCAACAACACAAGTTAACAGGTAGGGTAACACGGAATTGCTTCAAAACACACGTATATTATCAATACGTCTGGTGCTTAAGCACTTTCAATGATGCGATTACAATGACTTGGAATTAACAATTAGTAAAACCAACAACCTTAACCCTATACACAATATAACCTATATATAGGGAAACCAAACACTTGCCCAAATCACATAAAAGCCCACCGAGAACACCTTTACATGGAACCCGCACCCAAAGCCCAATACAAGTATATTAAGTACAAACCATATAAACTTGGCCCAACAATCTCCCCCTTGGTTTGTAGCTTTATCTTTAATCGTGCTCCATGTAGTCTATATCAGCATCCTTCAACGCTCCAGCCCAAAAATTGTTGTTGATGATAGACGCAACCATGCTCGTGTATTCTTTGGCGGCAGTTTCAAAAAGTCCATCAGCTACAATCTGAAACATGTTGAGCGTCTTGATATCCTTTTCTCCAAATGTCAACAAATCCTTAGGATCAACAAATCGATATTGGCCTTTTCCCTTTTGTAGTTTGATAACAACCGTGGCAGTGACACAGTCATAGAACTAGAATCTCATGTTCTCCAATGTACCATCAGGAATGACATTTGGTACAGGAATGTAAGTAGCTTTCTTTGTGGGAGGCCACATCACATTCATCATTGTTTTCCCAGTCTTTGGATCCAAAACACCTTTGGCTTTCTTTAAAAAGGATTCGGCAGTCTTCATATTCGGAAACCTCGATCAACTTGTCTTTTCAGAAATTCCCAGAAGTCTGTACCCCGCTTGTCATTTGATGGATTTATGAATGGAGAATTTATTAAGTCACTCAGATCCACTTTGGTCCATGAACCGAAATCTTTCATCTTCTTGTAGTATTCGGTGTTTCCTTACCTTCTTTTCACCCACCATATGCTCTTATCCACATCAAAGCCCCAAGACAAAACTCCCGATCGATCACCATATTTGTCAGAGAAACCCTTTTGAAAAGTGACAATGTACCTGTCTGGATGATCCGATGATACAACATTCTGATATGAATTCTTCATCACCAGCAGTTTCTTCTTTCCTTTTTCCAGCAGCTTCTTCTGAATTCTGTCTGATTTTTCTTTTGAGATGGGAGGGGGGGTGCCTCCATGTATTGCTTCAAGGACTTTGTTTCATGAACATTGTCAGCTGGACGAATAGGAGAGCCTTTGTCTTGATCAACAGGGGGAGTTTGATATACTACATCTTCATTACTTTTAAACACATCTCCAAATTTCTGAAATAGCTTTTGTTGGAGATCGAGATACATTGATGTTAAACCTCCCATGCCAGACTGCAATTCTTTAATCTTGGAGTCCTTGTTTGAGTTGCTTGCTTCAAGTTCCTGAATACGAACGTCTTTAACCACCGAATCATGCTCGAGTTCAAAGACTCGTCGTTGCAGTGCATGAACATCTACATGGGCATTCTCAAGAACCACACCTTTTCCTATGTTCTAAAAATAGCTCTCTTGCAGAGCAAGGATTTGGGCAACCTTATCTGAAGTACCTTTGCTTGATTGACCCTGAATAGATGGGCCGGATGAACCAGAGGGAATATCTAAGGGGTTTGAGTGTGGAATATCTGTCTCAAAATCAAAATCGCTAACAAAGTCACTTGTCAACAGCTCTTGAAATGATGGCTCTGCAATAGATGCCTCTGGTGCAGCTTGCGTTTCTGGAGCTTGTGGCTCAAGTTAAGCGGTTTGTTGTTGTGGGCTGGTGGTTGTTGGTGTTGCTATTTCGGTTTCAGTTGTTGCATCGGCTTCACGATCCAACTCGCTAGATCTCGAGTCATACCTTTTTCGTTTGCGATGGATGAGATCAGCAGTTGGTTCTTCACTATAGTCTTCCTCAATGTTTCAGCGCAGTTGACTGGAATAAAACTTTAGCAACTTCAAGGACTTTCAACTTTTCATCATCAGTAAGAGTGACTGTCTGATGGTGTTCTTCTTCGTCATCAGAAATTTCGAACGTTGTAGCACGTGGTTGAGCGGGTGCCACGTGCTCGTCAGCAACCTGATCTATAACAAGCTCAGCTTCAGTCTCAGCAAATCGTCCGAATTTTACCAGAGGTTTTAAGCCCCGTTATACCACTTTGGCTCCCTTTCTCGACTGCTTCATCAACCCAAAAGTATTGGGTCCCATAGACTTCATGTCCAATGTCTCAACAGATCTAACCAGGTCGGTGTAGTGAGAATCAAAGATCATCTGTAAGAACCTTGGATACATTAGGAACATCTCCTTCTTCTTTACCTTTAGGTTGCTCATCATTTCATTGAAAACGAATTTGGAATAATTGTAATTCCAATCCATGATCAGAGCAGCAATATTAGACATCTGAGTGTGGCTGATCTCATATGAACCTCCCTTTCTTCCAGAGATACATGTAAAGAATGTGTGTGATAGGTATCTCCGATACGGGTGAAATAACATCTTGATAGCTGGAGGATAGGTGCCTTCGTAACCCATTCTGGTAATAACTTCAGTAGTAGAATACTCTGTCGGGTAGTCGGGTTGATCCCCAAACATCAACACTTCTCTGACAATGGCCTCCGTGATAACGCCTGGCTTCTTCTGTACTTTGGAGTCAAATGACACAACTCCGTCTGGCCCTCGTGGATTAATTGGGCATTGTTTCAAAAATCAGTAACCATCTTCTTGCAGATGGCAGGATTTTCTCGTAGTGCGTGAGAAATTCTGCACGTGTTGAGGCCGACAATCATGGACTTGAATTCCTTGTGGGCCATGGGTGGATCAAACAGGTGACCAGATATATTGTGTGTATCGACAAATTTAATGGATTCTGATCGGCCATTTCTGCACCAAACGTATCAAGTTAGACAATATATAGAACAATTTTGGGCTAAAGATTTAAAACAGGCCCAGATAAAAATCATTGAGATCCCACAAAATCCATTAGTTGGCCCAAGATTATAGCCCAATATATTATTTGGCCCAACAGTGAGTACACAGTCCAGTAGGAGAGATCTCGGTCAGCAAGGAAGGTTCTCGGTCAACGAAAGTCAATAAAACCAAACGAGAACTAGGGTTCTCGGTCAGCCTTTAACCGAGAACGAGGGTTCTCGGTCAAATGTTGACCGAGAACATGAGTTTTCTGTCAAGATGGGGAGTTCTCGGTCAACACAAGTCAACCGAAATCTCTTGACAACTGTGGACAGAGAACCCCTGGGTTTTCGCCTAGGGAAGCGTGTAAACATCTTCATCCCACCGAGATCTCTACAAATACCTCCATTAAACCTACAATTAGACCATAGTAATCAACCGAAAACACCTAATTAACCCTAAGATGTCCAAAATCCTTAATTACTCAAGAATCTACTTTAATTTATCATATAATCCAAGAAATCAGTTCACGGCAGCTTTAGTTAGGCCTCTGTCTGTACATGGACCCCAAATGACTTTGTCCAATACCTGTTGAGTAAATAAGAACACTTCCGAAAGATTATTAGTGATGATGGTTCTGATTTCGGCTAAAACTTGAGAGAGATAAACCCCTTTTAATTTTTGACAATAGAGAAAATGATAATAAGCAGACTCTTAGTAATACATATACAAAGACCGAAATGGGCCGAGAACCCTAGATGGGTTCAAAACAGTTCAAAGCCCATGTAAACTATGTCCAAACAGACAAGTGGCCCAAAAGATTTCAAAGCCCAATTTAAAAATAAGCTCAGTTTACACAGACGTTTCGAGGAGAGTAATTTCGAGAAAAAAAACAAATAAATAAATAAATCAATAAAATAGGAAAGACAAAACAAAAAAAAACTTAACCAAGAACAAGAAAAATAAAACCACATTAATAAACATAATAACTCCCTTAAAATTATAAAGTCCGGATCAAATTTCAGTTTTTAGTAAAGACGCCGCCCTTTTATGAAAAGATCTGAACATGGAATCATATCGTTTAAGATGTTGTTACAAGGATTCATGTTAAGCGTTATTATGACATAAGAAACAGGTTGATAGCAGGTATAACATACTTAGCATGATTTTCATTGCATCAATGATATGATTAAGGTTTAGTTCGGCATAAAGCTTAGATGGACATCACTCATAGACCTGTGATGCCTCTTGTCTCTTCTCAAAGCGTATTTGGCTTTCCCAAGATCACCCCAATTTGACTCCAACCCCCTAGTGCTTGATCAAAAGATTTTATAAGAATGCAAGCTTAGGCTTTAAGGTTGAACGTTGGGCTTAGTGCCAGTAAACTGACAGACCTTTCATTCGAGACATGACAGGACTTACTTGTGTGCCCCCATCTCTGTAGTTCTAGTTTGACCCTTTAAGCCTTGTTTATGAAATAACTTTAATAGCTTGAATAGAAATAAGTAAACACAGTAGCCCAATTTTTTTTTTTTGGCTTCAATATTAATATTAATATTAATATTAATATTAATGATGATAATATCTTGACAGTATAATATTTTTGGTGATCAAGACACTAACGAGCTTATGTATGACTGGGTAGTTGCTTTTCTGCCTATCATTCGGAGAGATGTGTCTGGAGACATGCACATATCTTCAAAATGAATCTCCACATTAAGTTTAGCAAATTTAGTTTATATCACTTTAACTTTTACGCATCATAGAAAGCTACCATACACATCAATGACTGTTCTAGAGCCCTTTAAGCTTAATAACTTCACACGTTAGGCACTCAGAAATGATTTATCTATCATTTTCCAAAGGTTGGATCAATTCTCATTTTGAAAAATTTTGAAGCTTCTAAAAAGCAGTTAACTGAATAGTAATATCACTTCCCAGGGAGTTGTGTAAAACACAAGTGTTAAGAATTCAATCACCCAGGTCACTTTAATCCTTCAGGTAAATGGCTATCCGTTGTAACCACAGGTGGTTAACTGGACCAAACATGCATGAAAACACATGTCCTTCCAGCTCAGAGTTACCGACATAATTTTAAGTGAAAGAATACGAAACACAAAACTCATCATAGTCGCCCCGAGTGCTTTCAGTCGTTAGGTAAATGGCTATCCTGTGAATCTACAAGTAGAACACCGGAACAACCATATACAAGTATATCTCCTTCAGACTTGAGCAATCGACATAATTTTAAGCGAGAATGAATCGTGAAAAGCAAAAAAAATTTAATTTTTAATAACAGAGACAACGCACACACACTATTTTTGACAATGCACACACACTATTTTTGTATTTTTGATTATTTTCTCCCCCTAAATTTGTGCAACAATAAACAAATATGTACAAATTTATACCCAAAAAGACTCAATCCTCGAAACGAAGCATTTTAAGAAAACCCACAAGCACATTAAATTTTGCTGTTCCGACTGGTTTTGTAAATAAGTCCGCCACATTGTTTTCAGTGTGGACTTGTTCAAGATAAATCAATTTTCGATCGAAACAGTCACGAATAAAATGAAATTTAATATCGATATGCTTGGTTTTAGAGTGTTGAACAGGCTTTTTCACAATAGCAATGGCCGCATTATTATCACAGAAAATAGGGATGTCAAGAAATTCCAAACCGTAATCCAGCAACTGGTTTTGCATCCAGATAACCTGAGAACAGCAGGTAGATGCGGCAACATATTCTGCTTCGGCGGTCGAAGTGGACACTGTTTGTTGTTTCTTACACTGCCATGAGATGAGTCGATCTCCAAGAAACTGACAACAGGCTGATGTGGATTTCCTGTCTATGTCATCTCCACCATAATTGCTATCAGCAAAGGCATAAAGATCAAATTCTGATTGTTTGGGATACCAAAGACCTAACTTTGGTTGTCCCTTCAGATATCTAAAAATACGTTTAACAACAATTAAATGAGCGAGTTTAGGGTTAGCCTAGAAACGAGCACATTGACAGACTGCAAACATGATGTCAGGACGGCTAGCTGTGAGATACATCAGAGACCCGATCATCGATCGATAGTACGTTTGATCTACGGGACTCCCTTCAGGATCAGATGACAGTAGCGGTATTTCTACCATTGCAGTGTTAGCACTATTGGAATCTTGAAGTTCAAACTTTGCCAGCATATCCTCAACATACTTTCCTTGATGCAGTAATATTCCTGTTGGGCTTTGGCGAACCTGTAAACCCAGAAATTTTGTCATTCACCCAACGAGCTCATTTCAAATCTCTTCTTCATTACACCCTCAAATTCTTTACACAACTCTACATTGGTGGATCCGAAGATGATGTCATCAACATAGATCTGGACCAGAATTAAATCTTTTTCGACAGTTTTTTGGAACAATGTTTAATCAATTGTTCCACGCTTGTAGCCATGATCAAGAAGATGCGCGGTCAGTATAGCATACCACGCCCGCGGAGCCTGATGTAGCCCGTACAAGGCCTTGTCTAGCTTGTAAACATGATTTGGTTTCTTAGAATCAAAAAAACCCGGTGGCTGATCAACATAAATCTCCTCTTTGACCTCACCATACAAAAACGCAGTCTTGACATCCATCTGATATAATGTGAACCCCATATATGATGCATAGGCTAGAAAAATTATAATCGCCTCAAGTCTAGCCACTGGAGCATAGACCTCTGTGTAATCTAACCCCTCAACCTGACGAATTCCACGAACTACCAGTCGTGCCTTGTTTCGAACAATAACCCTGGTATCATCTTGCTTGTTTCTAAAAACCCATATTGTGTCGAGAGCTTTCTATCCTTCCGACAGTTAAACTAATCTTCATACCTCTAACTTATCAAACTGATTCAGTTCTTCATGCATAGCATCAACACAACTAGGTTCCTGAAGAGCCATACAAACATTCTTTGGCTCGATTTGAGAAATAAAACAGGAAAACATACAACTATTTATGTGTCCAGTCTGACTTCTGGTGGACACACCTGCTTCAATAGGACCTATAATATTTTCAATCGGATGATTCTTCTGAATTCTCGATGGAATCAAATGATCAGAAACATCATTGTTAGGTTGAAGATTTGACACGTTCTCACCAGAATCAGTAAGAGGGTTCTTCCAGCCAGATGTCGTCATACTATGGGAGTACGAGGTGCCGGCGACATATTCATTTGGAATGTCATCGGGAAATAATGTACTCCCGAAGATCTGACGGATAGAACTCTCCCCCTCAAAATTTGCAGCATTTTCAGACAATATAGGCGAGCATTCTGGTTCTGAAGATTTCTTGGACTGAGTACTAGCCACAGGTGAATCATTAGTTGACTCTGCGGCATCATCATCTATTAGTGGAGAAATATGGGATACTGTCTTTGGAGTTTCCTTTGCAGCTTCCACTGTGGGACCAATTGAAGGTTCTGTGTTGATAACTGGAAACACATTAAAAGGTTTGAAGAGTTCATTGTAATCAAATAACCAATACGGACCAACACGAGCGTCAGTCTCATTTTCTTCTAACCAACGAACTTCATAAGACTCTAGAATCTGCTTGGTTGATTTGTTGTAGACTCTATAGGCTGTATTTCCCGTATATCCAAAGAAATAACAATCATCTTCCGCGAACCCAAACTTTGGAGTGGTTTCTAGATTTAGTAAGGTACACGGACAACCAAAAGCTCTGAAATGTGAGACAGTGGGTTTATGACCATAAACAATCTCATACGAAGTATTCATCTTGGACTTGTTGATTATTACCCGATTTTGAACATAACAGGCCGTATTAATGGCTTCTGCCCAGAAAAACAGTGGCAGTTTAGAGTCGCACGACATCGTTCTTGCTGCCTCAATAAGAGTTTTGTTTCTTCTTTCAGCTACACCATTTTGTTGAGGCATCCGTGGAGCGCTGTACTGACGATGTACCCCTTTTTCTGAACAAAAATGATTCAAAACTGCATTCTTGAATTCCGTTCCATTGTCACAACGAATTCCTTTCAGCCTTAGGTTTAGTTGATTCTCCATCAACACCACAAACTTCTTGATCAGATCTGCAGTTTCACTCTTATTTGACAAGAAAAATATCCGTGTAAAATGTGAGTAATCATCAGTAATAACGAGACAATAAGAGCTACGAGACAGACTCAAAACATGGACGGGCCCAAAAAGGTCCATATGAAGTAATTGAAAGACTGACGAAATGGTATTAATCAACTTTGTCTTGTGAGATTTTCGATGATGTTTACCCAAAGTACAAGCCACACATTTTTCAACAGTTACAAAATCCTTGATTGGTAAACCCCTCACCAAATTATTTTTAGCAAGACGATTCAGGTTTTTAATATTAGCATGACCAAGCCGACGATGCCAAAGCATTGCATTATGTTCTGACACTTTCTCTCCTCCCGCAAAAGACACATACCCATCGTTAAATGTTTGAATGTCGTGTAGCTGGGTAATGTCCCCTGTCAGTGCCGGGAACAGCCACTATCAACGTACCAAGGTCTGATGATATTCCTCCATAGCTGTCTCTGCACGAAACGCGGTACCCAGTCCATACTTACACTGGGTGACCCTGATTTGTCTATTGTTGTCACGGATTGCCATGACATGTCCTTTGATCATCAAAAATTGATTTTGCATAAACTTTTGCCAGAGATTTAGGCAACCATCTGTGTCTGTGTGACTTGGAGTTGTACGTACGAATGGTTGCCGTAACCTCCGGGGTTTCGGATGTAGAGAGAGGTGAATCAGCCCTTTTCTCCTGTTTCGGTCAAGTCTTAGTGTTTACATTAGAGCTTGAACTTGAGACACCTTTTCTAACCCTTCTTTTAGACATGTTAGGTTTGGTCTGATGAGGACTAAACCTACCAGATTTGTTTCGATTCCAATCATCGTCAAAGGAACTAGCTGGATAATGCCTGAATCCTTGTCTGTACGCATTATGAGGCACATATGGCATATTCCTTTGATAAAATCCATAGTACGGAATGTACGGACGATGTGGACAGTTTCTGGCAATATGACCAGGAGTGCCACAATTAAAACATGTTCGACGTTTTATGAAAAATTCGTTCTGGGCAACTCCTTGTCTAGACTGGTTGTGTGTACCTGTCTGCTCAGATTTGCATGAATTCTTGTTCTCCCTTTTTAACTTATCACCTTGTTTGTCATTAGAGCATCCCTCCTTGACAACCTTAGGTGCAACGTATTTTTCTGAAATTTTTGGTTTTTTTGAAATTTTAGTTTTATTAGAAACCACATTATTAGAGTTTAAAGTTTCAACCGAATCAACGACACCAGTATGCTTGCTCTTTAAAACAGAGCCCACACAAACAGTCTGAATAACAGAATTCAAGACAGGAAGTTCTAAAGAAACATCAGAAACAAAATTATTATCAAAATCAAAACTAGGGTCGTCATCCTCATCAATCCACTCCTTCACAATTACTTTTTCTGCACATGAAGTAGATACATTAGAATCGTTCATATTTGAGGTGGATGGACCAGCATTTACAGAACTGGTCTCACTACCTTTGTCTTGTTTACCATACTTCATGTCGTTTATCTTAGCCTCTTGTTCTTTGGTGACAGGATAAGGGACATAATTATTATTGTAAGTTGGGGGGAACCTGACTGTATCCTAATCCCTCACCTTTATTTTCTTTCCACCACAGTTGGTACTCAATCATAGAGCTAACCACATTACTGGAACCATCGAATTTTTTAAAATCAAATTCAGCCCTTTCAAACTTACTAGTTAGATTTAAAATCTCTAACTTGGAAGCTTCCAGTTGAGCAGTTAACTCAGCAATTTCTTGTTTAGCATCTAGGTGGTGACAACTTTTTATACTTAAATCAGACTTAAGCTTCTTAATGTCCTTGTTCTGTGCTTCTATTTTGTCTAGAAAGCCCTTTTCATTTTTCTTAAGTTTAAAATTTTCTGATTTTATTCTTTCCATATCTCTACTTAGATTGTCATTATGAAGCTTATACATTTCTATTTTCTCCCCACAATTTAAAGAACAGGGTTGAAAACGTACCTCAGACGAATCTGGAGAAGTAAAAGCCATATATGCAAACTGAAGCTCCTTGACCTTCTCCTCAGCAGTGTTTTCTTCTTCAGTGTCTTCAACAGTTGCGAAGTTTAGTCTGATTTCCAATGTTTAGAGCAGCCATCTGACCTTCCAAGAAAACTGTTGAGCAACCAACCTCTTTCACCGTTACCCGAACTACCTCCAGCCTCACCTCGTGCATTTCCAACTGGAACCAATGCCCTCTCCGTATTCCCATCCTTAGCTGGATTAGTGCATTCACGAGCAAAATGACCCGGCTCGTGACAATTGTAGCACCTGAGAGTCTCTTTGTTAAAACCAACCTTTTGATTATTAGGCATGTTCCAATTATTTCTACCCATCCTCTTAGTAAAGTTCTTTGCACGGAAAACTGCCATGGCAATTTGCCACGAAATGTCCATCTCTTCAACATCATCGGGATGAATCTGATCAAGTTCAGTAGTAACCACAGGTTGAACCAAGTCTCCGGCCAGAAAAGCATGATAACAATTCATAAATCCCGCCATTAGAGCTATATTCTCTTGAGTTTCTTTAGGTATGGTGGGAATCTGGCTGAAGTTCTGACTGGAAGTGGTTTTACCAGAGTCATTTGTAGACTGACCTGACTTGGTGAAAAATGCTAGAGCTGGTTTTGGCGAATTGGATGATGATGATTGACCTAAGGTGGATGACAACATCTAGAAGTTTCCCTGAGGTGGCTGTTGAGTAGGCTTGAATAGTGAGAAACTATCTTGAGACATAAGAGCACTGTTAGAAGCAACGTTGTATCAAGCAGCACTGTAAGAACTGACATGATTTATTACCCGCTGTTTGTCATCCATATAACATGCTTTAATAGTGGCTATCATTTCAGTCATACCCATTCTGTTGAGATCCTTAGTCTTTTTGGTAACCGTAACATTCATGTCCCAACTTTTTGGCAAGGAGTTCACCAACTTGTTGTTTATTTCTGAAGTTTGCAGATAAATTCCTGCAATTCTCATTTCAATCACAAGAGATATGAATTTTTGAAGTTGGGATTCCAATGTCTCTCCCAAAACATGATTAAACATATTAAACTTTTGTCGCAACAGATCTTGGCGACTTCTCTTCATATCTTCATTTCCCTCATAAACTTCTATTAGTGCATCCCACAACTCTTTAGCAGATTGAAGTTCTCTAAACTGAAGGGCAATATCAGGTGAAAGTTCCATGGGTAGAGTGGAAAGAGCTCTCTCATCTTCCTCAACTTTAGCAAAATCATCATCATCATATTGAGCAACTGGTTTCACAAGAACCTCGTCAGAACCATCCCTTTGATAGGTGATCCTTTGAGGTCCCCTCACAATGCTTTTCCAAATTTTGGAATCTTTCATCTTGGCGTATTGTTCAAAACGAAATTTCCATTCACTGAACCCCTCATGGGACAATAGGCGGTGTATACGAGTAGCAGTGCCCATGATGGAATCAAGTTCTTGATGAAGTGACGAGTTGGTGGAGTTACTGGTATTTGTTAACTGGGCCATTTCAACTAAATCCAATTAAAATTAAATCAATTGTAAGTCCAGTAGAATAGTCCAAGTCCAATAGAGAACAAGCCCAAAACAACAGATTGGGCTGAGAACTGGTTGAAACAGGTTGACCGAGAACCCAGATTATGACCAAGCGTTGACCGAGAACGTTGAAGTTGACCAATCCTTGACCGAATACTCAAGTTATGACCGGGCGTTGACCGAGAATGCTGAGATTGACCAATCCTTGACCGAAAACTCGAAGTTTGACCAGGATATTCACCGAGAACTCAATTTTCACCAATTTTTAACCGAAAACCACTAGGTTTGACCTACACCTTAACCGAGAACTCTATAAGCCGAGAATTGAACTTGGCCGAGAACCAGAAAGCCGAGAATGCTATTCTAGGCAGAAGATATTGAATATATGCCGAGAACACCCCAAGATAGATTTGATCAGATAAATTTGGTAATAATCTAATCCCGTTTTTATGGGATTCAAATTATTTCCAATAATGACAAATCTATGACCAAAATAACAGTAGTCTCCTTCTCCGATCAGTGCTTTACCGGAAAAGCTTAAATAACACCGGATAAACTTATTCTCAAATCTTTGATATTACAATAACGAGCCTGAATAAGGTCTAAGGCTCTGATACCAATTGTAAGTCCCAAATCTGGATCACTACAATTATGATATCAATATAACAAGTATAGGTGCGGAATACCTATGCTTGGTGATTCAAGAACACGAGTTAACAGGTAGGGTAACACGGAATTGCTTCAAAACACACGTGTATTATCAATACGTCTGGTGCTTAAGCACTTACAATGATGCGATTACAATGACTTGGAATTAACAATTAGTAAAACCAACAACCATAATCCTATACACAATATGACCTATATATAGGGAAACCAAACGCTTGCCCAAAATACATAAAAGCCCACCGAGAACACAAAGGTGTTCTTGGTTTACATGGAACCCGCACCCAAAGCTGTAAGGCCCCGTTACCGGTGCCTCACATTTGGACGTTGGATTTACTCATAAACACAGTTCTAAATATCAGAGTTAATTAAAACTTCAACCAGAATATAATACATTGCTTCCAAATCTTATCAGCATAAACATTAAAAGTATTTTAAACATAAAACATTGTCTTTATAATAACATAACACTTCCTTGAGATGCCAGTTCTTCAATTCCATGCCATGTGTTCCCCTCAAGCGAGCTGCCTCATTCTACTCACCTGCGTGCATACTAAAAGTCAGCTACGCTGAGTGAGTTCTAGTTAATCACCTAACATACACTACATACACACATACATACTCTCATTCATACTTTCATACTTGCTTACCTTCATTCTTTGTTTTATAATATATTCGTACCTTACGTTTTAAAGAGCATTTCACCCTTTAAACTTCGCATATATTATTAGGGTATGCAACCCTTTTACCTTCGCATATATTATTAGGGTATGCAACCCTTTAACCTTCACATATATTATTAGGGTATGCAACCCTTTTTCCTTCGCATAAATTATTAGGGTATGCAACCCTCTAACCTTCGCATATATTATTAGGGTATGCAACCCTTTAACGTTACCTTACCTTTCATTATCATATCCATACATTTAATACCATACATATCATAGTCGTACATAATTCCTTATTCACATACACACATCGTACATACTACACTATACTTGCCTTAACAATACGTGCAATACCCGAAGGTCATTCACGTACTGTCAAGCATACATAAATAACTATCACAATCATCATCTAGACATACACTTACCATTTAAGGTAAGTGTATTAACATTCACATCGAGTATGCACACAAGTGAGTAGAAACTCACCTGAATTCGGTTACGTTCACCGTTTATAGTTATTCCCTTCTTAAGCTGTGCACGACTAACTGTATAACAATTACACGTATCAATTAACTATCACTATCAATATCATATTTATAGTTTAATTATTACCCACAACGAACGGGAGTCCGGGGGCAGCGCCCCTGGCATCGTGGTTCTAGGGGCGGCAGCCCCTAGCGGGGTCCAAGGGGCAGAGCCCTTGGCTGGGGTTAAGCTGCCAGTTCAGCTTGGAAAAATTTTATTTTCGACAACTGTATTAACACATTTTCCATTAGGATTTTAATTTATTATTTAATTCGCTAACTCCTTCGCCATAACGAGTTAAGCCTAATTCATTAGCTAATTCGTTACCTTTTATGATCTGATTCGTTAGTCTGGTTTGTTGTCTCATCATAGCGAATTGGAGCGTGACGAACCACCTGATTCGTTACCTAGTTCGTTATCCAAGTTCGCTAGCCTACTTCGTTATCCTAACGAATTGGGCGGGTAACGAATCACTTGATTCGTTATCTGATCATAACGAACTGGGGAAACTGATTTGTTATTTGGTCATAGCGAATTGGTGAACTAATTCGTTATCTAATCATAACGAACTGGGATAATCAATTTGCTACCATATCTTAACGTATTGCACAATCTTATCCAGACTTTGACTCATGGGGTCAAAGTGAAAATCGTCAAGAACACCCACAGTCAACCTAAGCCAAATCTGCAATTTAAACCCTCAAATCTTAACGAAACATCCCGATTTGGGTATCAATGAACTTGGAATTCCAGCGTCAACAAACCCCAACCATCAAACCTTTCAAATACTACGTTTTTAAAGGTCCGATTTAAACATATATATCTACGGCCTATTTACCCTCGATTAACCTATCAAATGTTGATGAAATTCAGTAGGATTTGCTTTGTTGGATTCGTTTTTACCATATGTATACAGATCTAAGATTTCCTAAATGAATCCGAACCTAAATAAACGATTTTAGATTATAAACGTACCTTAAACGAGTCAAACTATGAACACGAACTGGTCTTTGATGTAGGTTCGGTTCGTCACAACATTCTAGCACCAACAAGCTTAGGTTTTCGCCTTTGGATCTTGGTTCGGGTTTGTGTGTGTTTTCCAAGGTGTAGGCTATGGTGTAGAGATGGATAGAAATGGAAAGGTTTAGGGTTTATGGGGTATTTATACTCCCTTAAGCCTATGGACCTAAGGCCCATTCCATTTCTTATTTCATCTTCTAAAGTCTAAGCCCACTTTCTATTAGTTTATTTATTTAAACCGATACACGACACATTATAAAATAAACGGAATTTATTTTATTAATTCTTATCAAAAGTAGGACGTAATAATAGACCAATACAAGTATATTAAGTATAAACCACATAAACTTGGCCCAACAATAACTCGATTAATTGGCGGGTAAAAATAAAAATTTTAAACTTCTAAATTTCGTTATATAAATATTAGAAGAGGTTCTATTACGTTCTCAGGGTGTAGCTCAAACGGTTGAGGCGCTTGTGATTAAACATAGATTGCAAATACCGCGGGTTCGAAACTCAGGAGGGAACATATTTTTATTAATTTATATAATAACCTCTTTTTAATTAAATAAATACACTTTGATTTTGAAAACACTCAAACTAAACTACTCATTAAAAGGCCTTTAAATCCGTTCAGAAACATAAAAATACATCATAATAGCTGGTCTAAAATCATAACAAAGTTTCTTAGCTTTTAATTACAAAACTAATTAAAAGCCCTAAAAACAACAAGAAGCAAATAAAATACAATTTTATCACTTTTTTTTCTGATTCAATCCTTGAAGCTACACTCCTCACAAGTTGATCCTCTAATGACTTATTTGCCCCCAAGATAGGAATTATGTCTGTACATCTTGTGCACACATCAGATCTTGTGGACAAAACACAATCAGACCATATAAAGAAATCACATTTTTTGCCCTAAGTTAAAAAAAATATATAATTTATGGTCAACAATTGTAGATGAATTCCAACTTTATTTGAAATTTCACTAACCTGAGATGCACAATTGTAGAACCTCCGACCTGGATTTTTGGTGGTCCTTGATGTTCTTAGAATGGCTTCTTGACCACAAAAAACAATAAACCTGAGATCGATTGTTTCTGTTACTGGATGTGGTGGTCCGCGATGAGATTTCTTCCATGGTGAAAAAGGAGTTTTTATTGAAAACAAAACTAGATATATAAGTATATATATATATAGGAGGGTTTAGAAAGGAGTTGTTGTACACATGCTTGTTACTAGCGTTTTAGGATATTATATATGTCTTTGTACAATAGCGTGTTGCAATCGTAATAGACTCTTTTGAACAAATATATAACATATTTTAACCTAATTGATTACACGCATTTTTAACAAAGAAAGATGAGAACCATTAATCCATATTTACCATTCATCAAAAGATGCATCACAAAAAGTACCATTAATTACAATACATAAAACATGTTAAGAAAGCACTTTAAGATAATCCATAATTACCATTCATCAAAAGATGCCATACAAAAAGTACCATTAATTACAATACATCACAAAAAAAAAAAAACAAGGCCAGCAAAGCTAACATCACCATCACTCCGCCTTGTCCACATTCTCCGCCCCCATCTCCTTAAAACTCATGTTTGTTGACACCGTAGTTATGGTGTCAACCAGGGTCTCACACACTGAGTCGTAGCATTCAGACTGTTGTTTCTGATAATCAGCAACCATTGCTCGAAACTCATTGTCATCTTCAAACAACATGATTTACAGGAGTCGAAGGTCTTAGTTTTTTCGAATGGGAGTGTAGCCCTAATCGCTTCGACTGTCTTCAACAAAGTGTCGTCTTTCTCTTTCTCAAGATCCATCGTTGTTTTCACTATGGTCTTCACGGTTTTGTCAAAAGAATACATTTTTATTATCTTTCTGAAACGGTTAGTGTGATTGAATAACTAGTAATTTAATGTAGTTAAGTTTTATTTGTAGTAAGATATAGTAAGATCTAGTAAGATATAGCTTAACTTAATGTAGGCTATCATTACCATAATATTTTTCCCGGAATTTTTGACAGGTGAGTATAATTGTGATCAATTAATTATGACAGGTGATATAAATGCAAGTAATCTCTAGATTAAACAAAAACACATGAGACAAGTTTGTGCGTTTCCCAAGCGTGGGACACCCTTTTGTTTTTTTATTACAGAGTTACTATTTGTCCGATTGTGTTTCCCAAGTGTGGGACACCCTTTTGTTTTTTTTATTACAGAGTTACTATTCATCCGGTTGCGTTTCCCAAGCGTGGGACACCCTTTTGTTTTGTCTGTGAGCCTTTTGGTTATATATACCTACACCAAATTTGTGAAACTCATATACCTACATAATTTTAAATTATTTTTTTTAGTTAATAATGGATTGCTCGTCATCATCATCATCATCCAGATCCTACAAGGCTGCCCTCAGAAGGCATATTGAGGCTCAAATCGAGATAGATAAAGTTTGTCAGGAAACTCTTACTGAAGAATTTGTAAAGACTAGCAATAGCTTGGATGCCAGGGATGTCATTGCAAAAGTTCTTACTCGAATGCCCGCTAGTACTATCCGAGATCTTGCTGTTTTGTTTATGGTTGATGTAGGACAGAGAGAGCTTGACGAGTTTAAACTTTTGGGCAAGGTAATTCTTGAACTGAATTGCTCAATAGAATTGAAGTTGAAGTTTCTTATGTCACTCAGAGATTAGTATGTGATGGTGTCTCATGAGTGTTTATGATGTAGTGATGGTGTGTTTTTATGTGTGTCACCCAGAGATTAGTAGTAATAAAATTTGTTTGTTTGTGATGGTGTGTTTATATGTGTGTTTTGGTAATTATAAACTTTTTATGTTTGTGTTAAAACATTGATTCAACATGTAACTATTATCTTAAAGTGCATTACAAACTGATAACAGAATACTAGAGATCTCCATAAGTCCATATCATAACAAGTATCTTAAAGTACATAGCAGTCAGTTTTGAAATCATTCAAATTTTTTGTTGCCTTTTCTTAAGTTCAACAATCAACTCTTCTCTGGTTAAACGATTGTCATCATTTTCATGTAATAGTAGTGCTTTATTAATAAGAGTATTTCTGTGTTGGTTTATATCTGAGAGGAGGATTTTGCACAAATACTTTGACCTCAACCATCTTAGGTGTCTTTGTTGTTTAGGGCCTTCCTTTTGAGATTACACCCCCATGGTCTCTTCCCATCATATTTCTCCATGTGTCTCATAGCAAAAATACCACAATCTATTCCATTACTGATTGTTCTCCATGTCATCTTCAATCTATTGATTGTTGCTACTTGGATTTGCTGATTAATGGGGTGTTTGATTGTTTTAAGATACATGCAAAAGACGTTTCTCTACACAAAATAGAAAGCAATTTAAGTATTTTGACAATTTTTATAACAGGTATATATGTTTTTTAGGTTAAAGGTATATATGTTTACTAGTATATCAGGAGTCTTTCCGTATCTTTCTTCAAAATTCTCTCTAATTGCTTTTGATTTGTCTTCTAAGCTTTTAAACTTTGCATCAGCTGGTATTTCTTGATTTGCACTGTTGTCAAGTAATTCTATCACTCCTGTTTGAAGATTGAAGGTAACCACAAAGAAAGGATCGCGTTGTAGAATTGGCACGAGCACTATAGCAACCTCCTTAAGTGATAGAATTCCACTCCTTGCCATTTGTGTTTCGATGTTGTCTGAAAACACATCCAGTCTTTCTATGTCTGTGTAACCCCTTGACTCCGCATAATGTTCACTTGTCTGTATAATAATTAAAATGCAGATGATTAAAGAGTTTATTGTGCGTTTTCTAATAGTACAAACAAAATAGATTAATTTGTACCAACACAGTGCTTGAAGCAAAGAATCTGAACGGTGATGTTGCAGATTTTTTCTTTTCTTCATAGTTCATTACTTCAATGAATACATCCATTGTATTGGTGGCTATATAAATGTCTGGACAGAAGCTTTCAAAGACCACCTTAAATGATTCTGTGTGAGTGGACTTGTAGACCTCCTCCCAAATGTCTTCAAGGCAAAAAAAAATATATACTCTGAAATTATTTCTTCATCTACTGTGACACTAGCGAATACGTCAACCACTCTTAGAAGATAAGGAGAGTTCAGTGTAATGAGGCTATCGCTTGTTGACAATCCGGTGTCAACTGTTAAACATAAAATAACTCACTTTAAATTTGACTGAAAATAATTGTAACTATAATTAAATACCTTCAACCCCTTTTGGTTTTTATTTATAATTAAATACCCTCTTTTGCCCACGCAACCACTGTATTAACAACTTCATCAATATCTGCGCATGAGACATTATTTTCTTGACCTGCATCACCTGCATCAGTTTTTACGACAGCCAAAGATGTAATATGTTCAACTGTGATTTTAATTAAGCTGGTACATATATGATATACCTTTTTGAGCAACCACTGGATCAACAACACCAACATCTGAATCAACTGCATCACACAGATGTAATAAGTTTAAAATAGTAGCATAAGTGTTTTAAGAGCGTTTTAATTATACTAATAATTAATTTAGCCCAAATACCTTTTAGAGCAGCCACTGGACCACCAACACCAACATCTGAATCTTGTGTTTTAGGGACCACATTATTAGTGAATCTGTTTTCCCATTCACAACATCTAGCAAAGATATTCTCATTTGATAGATGTCTATCCTTTCTTTGACGGACCAACTCGTTGATCTCGGAGCAAATTTTATCAAATTTCTTCAACTTGTTATCCATTGCCTTATTCCAAGACTGTAAAAAGAAAATATAGTTATTGTTAATTCAAAAACATTTTCAATTTATCCCATCAGCTAGTTGTAATGGAGTTAAATAATAGTCAACAAACACGATAGGCATTTGCAAACTTAACGGTGAATAATAGCTTACATAATCATCCAAATCTTGTTCAGCTGTTTGATCGGCATTATCTGTTTCAGATGCACTTTGACCATCTGTTTTTTAATTACATATAATGTTGTATTACATAAAATGCATGTAGAGATAAGAGATATGAGAGTTTTTTTAGAAGAAAATAACAAGTTTAATACCATGTTCTTGTTTCTCCTCAGCTGCAGTGTTTTCTTCAACTCCAGGCTTACCGGCAGCACTAATCGTCACAGCAGCAGTCTCATCAAGTCTCTTCCCGGCAGCACTAACTGTCACAGCAGCAGTATCAGCAACAATAGCATCAGCAGTCTCATCAAGTCCCTTCCCGGCAGCACTAACGGTCACAGCAGCAGCAGCAACCTCAGTAGCATCTTCTTCTAAGGGAGGACCATTATTCTCCCAGTATTTTTCCATCTTATTAAGAGTAGTTTTTATTATGTAGTTAACTGCAGGCGTTGTGACGGGAGTCCCAAATGGACCATATTTTTTCTAGTATTCATGTGTGTAAAGCATCACAAGGAAGGTAATCGGACCGTTGTATTGACTATTGATACCTCTCCATTCTTCCTTTATCATTTTCAAGTTTTCAATAACATAGCTGCACCAATCCATATTTGGAATATCCGAGGTTTTATCAATTGCGGCGATGAATCGTTGATTTACTGTTGTTGATTTTGTCACAAATCCTATACAGGTATTGAAAAACACAAGGAAATTAATCTTAAACAGTTCACCAACTCCTTAATCCGCAGCCAGTTTGTCTTTCACATGCTTTATACTTATTCTTGAATTTGTCAGGAATTGATTTTTGAACAAATCTGTGGTAACATCTTCCCCCAATCTTGGTCTACTCTTGTCTAAATCAGAAATCTTACCCATTGGTATCCCCAACACTTCATGTACTTTTTGTGCTGTTATCTTAATAACACCTCTCCCAATGTTCAATTCATTTAAACAGTTATTATAGTTCATGAGCAACCAATATCCCAAAGTTGTTGGAGTTTGGGTTACTTGAAGTCTTAACATTGACCCGAAACCCATTTCTTCTACACAAGTTTTTTGGGCAGTAGTCATTGCCTTCACTGCATCAACAATATTAATAGGTGCATACCTATTCTTCAATTTTTTGTCTAAAAATTCAACAAAAGGTTTTCCCCTCTCGGTTGGCTTCTATTCTTTAATGGCTCTCTTTTTCGGACGCTGAAAGTCCTGGCCAGAGGTGCTGTGTTCCACCTGTTTCCGCTTTGACAACAACTTGTCGATTTTTGTGTCAAGGTCTGAATCAGAGTCTGCTTCCACAACATGTTTTGTTTTCCCCACCGGAACAACTTTTTTTAGTCTTCCTTTTATCAGTCTTGTTTTTTTCTACAACTGAATCACATACATACAATAAAACACGGGGGTAGGGGATAACAATACGAATCACAAGGAAATAGAAAACTCTTATCAAACATCACAATGATATATTCTCATACCAAAGCCATAACACGCTAATCATACGCATATAGCATGCTTTAATATTATACATAGACTTAAAAAAACAAAGATATGTATTACAACAACAACACGCTTATCAAACACGTTAATACATAAGAAGATTCAAACAAATGCTTACATTTTAAGATTAAGTTAACCTAAAACGCTAAAAAAATCATAAAGTAACACATGTTCCATCTTCATTCTGAGACCTATCGTGCTTTTGCTTCGTCCTTGGTTCCGTTCCAGAAGTAGATGAGTTAGGGTTCTTTATTTGGTTCTGTTCCAGTATAATTAAACCACTCGGGCTTGTGCTTGTGCTTCACAGTAGAAACGAATCATCGATGGTTTTTAGGAATATTGACTTACGAGGTTGAATTTTGGAAATAATTATCGCCGTTCCAGAAGTAGATGAGTTAGGGTAATTATTTGACCCTTTTAAACGAAGGTGTTTGCTTTTAAATTTTAATCGTACGGTTAGTGTTGTATAGTAGCAAAAAAAATAATATATATATATATATATATAATTTTAGTGGGTGGTGGTGGGTTCAGGTGGTTATTATGGTGGTGGACGGTGGCGGAGGTGCGGTGGTTCGTGGTGGCGGATGTGTGGTGGTGGGTGGGCAGTGGGTGGTGGTGGCGGAGGTCGGTGGTGGTGGTGGTGGGTGGGTGGTGGTGGTGGTGGGTAGTGGGTGGTGGTGGATGGGTATAAATAAATGTATATATATTTATATATAATATTAGTGGGTGGTGGTGGTGTGGTGGGTGGTGGTGGAGTGTGGTTAGTGGTTGGTGTTGGGGGTCGTTGTGGCGAATGTGGGCGGTGGATGGTGGTAGTAGGTGGTGTGTAGTATGATTGCGGATATGTAATACATGAGACGATGACGGTGCTATCCCGTATGATGACCATGATGATTAGCCCAATTATGACGAGACGATGCTAATATAACAACCTGGGCTGGTGGTGGTTATCATATTGATGCTGCTAACCTATATGGTACGGTTTGCTTACGCCAACCCATATGATGGCGACTATAGCTCGTACGACGAGCATGACGTCTATGATGATGATCACGCATATATATGATGAGGACCAATTATATGTACCTATATGACAATACGCCACATAGGCGCACACACACACACACACACATATATATATATATATATATGTTGATGATGATGGTGACACCGATGTTTAATGACATGTAACCCATATGAGCGACAACGACCATGATAACGTATACGATGGTCATACTGATGGTAGCATGTACAACTGATGATGTCGTTTGATGACGACAACAATTCATAAGATGGTGCCGACAGTGATCGCTAATATTGGGTGTTTTGTTTACGATAACCCATACGATGCTGACTACATCCCGTACATGGCAATCGGATGATGATGATGATGATGATGATGATGATGATGATGATGATGATGATGATGATGATGATGATGATGATGATGATGATGATGCTGATGATGATGATGATGATGATGTGTGACAATGATGACGACACTGATAGAGAGATATATGTTACCCGTATGATCAATGCCGACTACGATAGCCTATACAATGACCACGTTTATTACACGCACGTCTGATGATGATGCCGTTTCATGGTGACGGTGATCGATGATTATGATGATGATAACCACTATAATACATGATAACGATGATAACTTTATGATGTTGATCATCATCATAACACATATGGTGATCATAACACATATGGTGATGATGATAATCTAGAAGATGATAATGATACAAAACTACATATGATAATGATAACACTAGAATGTTATGAGCTTCTCTATTACGAAGTTGTAAATCTTATCCAGAAAATCTTACTAATGGTTAAGATAATACTTCAATAATGGATAAAATTTTAATTTTATTTAAAAAATACGATTTATTAAACGAATTCAACTTTTAACGAAATTTAATACCGGAAGGTTAGTAAAAAAAACTAAAATTTTATAATTTTTTAAGAAGTTATAAAACAAAAACCAAAATATATATAATTAAATATGTAGAAATAAATAAAACCAAAATTCAAACCCCTTTTAACTTCAAAACCCTAAATCGACTTCTACTTCGCTTTACTGTAAAAACATAAAAATGCCACGTCTCAATAATGGAGTTAAGTTCCTGGTAGATATCGACAACGATTCCATGAGTAGGATGGTATGTTAATGTTAACTGGTTAATTTGTTTTTATGAAAAATTTTACAGTTTTGCAACATATACATTCTAAGAACATTTTTTGTGTTACTTATAGCTCATTCCTAAAGCTGTTCAACCAATGTTTTCTTACATGAAATCGAATACCGGCTGTTGTTTGATTTATGATCAAAGTGGTAGAACGTTTTATGTTGTTATAATATAAGTACTTGATGACTTTTATTTTGGAACCGGTTGGACTGAATTAATCAGAGAATGTTGTATAGAAGCTGGAACATATGTTGTTTTTGAGCTTAAATCAAGATCTATGTTGAATATGTTTACTTTCAAAAGAAACGTAAATGATCAATCCGGTACTATGATATGTATTCCAGTCAGAAACCGACACGTCCATTACTTGGTAAGTTTTAATTTCTGTTTTTAATGATTGTTTCCAAATTCAAATTTCGTTTAATTAACATGTTTAATAGGATTTCCCTGAGTGGTACGTGATTCAAGAAATTGGTGATAATTACATGAATTCGCATTTCGAGCTTATTGCTCCAGATAGATATATGTTTAAAGTTTCATGTCTTTGGGATGAAATGGGTTGTGGGCTAGAGGATGAATGGATTGAAGTTTTTAAACAAACCAACTTGAAAGGTGGTTCGTTTGTTGTGTTTGAAATCATATCAGATAAGACATTTCATATTAATGTCTTTCATGAAGATGACATAATTTATCCTTCCTGGTCCAAATCAACTGTTTCTCAACTATCAATTAAGCAATCAAGGTAGTTCCTCCCAAAACCCAATTCATCTTGATGAGCAAAATGATGACTCTAAAATCGTCTTCCACATGAACGTCACCAAGAAATTGGTAAATTGAATTTTTAAATTTCTTTTTTATTTACAAGTATATTTGAAATTTTCTTTTCATAGCGTCTTCCTAGTCACATTGCTACCAAGATTGATGCCTATGATGGAATGCTAATAACTTTGGTCAATCCCGAAGGTCGTAAAAAAATGAGACTTCATGGTGAAGTGTCGGAACTGAAATTCAGATATTGGTTACCAAAATGGAAAATTTTCAAGGTGGAAAATGAATTACAGATTGGTGATAAGTGTAGATTTGAATATGCCTTCTATGAAGGTACTTTGTTAGTTTCAAAAGTTGATTAGTGATTTGGTGATGTTTGAAACATTTGGGAAATATTTGGTGATGTGTTTGGTGAATTTTGGAACATTTGTGATTTGGTCACTCTGGGTAATATTTGTATGGTTGTATTGATACACTTTATAGTTTATTGTGTTGAATGTTGGTTGGTTCGCTTTTAAATGCTTTACTTTTATAGTTTCTTGTATCATATATTTTGTTATTCACTCTTATTTTGTTTCATGGAATGTATTGTAATGGTGTCTTTTGTATGAAAACTTTTAATGAATGGTAATTATGGAGTATCCTAAAACAAATCGAAAAAACAAAAAACACTTGGTTAAATCTAAAAATAAAACAAAAAACACTTTGTTAAAAAACACTATTACGCTTGTAACACGCTAATGTACATAAACATATATAAATATCCTAATACGCAATACACGCTTATCCAACCATCTTCTGTCAAAATGCCTATTTTCAGCCACAGGTTCTCTGCCGAAAAAACTATGCCAATAATCTATTGGTTCTTAATTAAAAGGGAGGCAAAACTAAAAAAGCTCCACAATATTGGCTCCAAATATTCAAAAACTCCAAACTACATTTAACACTCCAAAAATCAAATTACACTCCAAATTATTAAAAATTTTCCACTCCACAAATCAGACGACAGTGATTTATACTTCAAATTACACTCCAAATTATTAAAAAACAATCGAAGATGAAGCTTATAGATGAAAGAATCGAAGAAGAACATGTTTTATACTCCGATGAGGAAGCCAACGACGACGACGACGCTCAATCAGACGACACTGTGGTTGAAATACCATCAACTTTTCATAGTTATTAGAGCTTCTAATTAAGTCGATTAAAATAATATTCTGATTCAATCAGTATTATCTCGTTCATACTCCTCACCTGAGAAGCATTTCACTAACTACCTGAGGAGCGGTAACAAGTACCTCCCTTGGGGTCGGGTAGCTACAGTCACACACAGTTCCTGTACACAGTAAGACAGTAGCAGCAGTAGCTACTGTAGCGTAAGACAGTCACTCTCACAAGTATGGTTTAAACAATTTTCTATCGGTTTGACCACCAGGTTTAACAAGTTTGAAACATAGGGTAGATGGTCTAGCTACCCAACTGTAGCTGTAGTAGCTACACTATACCTCCTTAGCCGGTAGCCAGTAGCCAGTGGGTAGGAAACCTTGCCCGCCAACTAAAAAAAAGAGCGAAGGCTACTCCAGCGAGGAAGCCAACGACGACGACGGTCAGACTGGTAGGGACGATGATATAGGGACGATGATTATCGAACACATCAACAGTTTTGCTACTACGAAAAAACCTACAAGGGGGTTGATGAGGTTACCTAAGCTACGTACTGAATATGCAAACTCTGGTGGTGTCAGATAGGCAGTGGAGTTTGATAATCTGGGTAGGTTCACTGGCCAAAACAGATCAAAGTTTGCAAGTTTTTTAGGGGATGTTGTAAGGGAAATAGTTGGCTTGAGACATGTAAGTTGGAGGGAGGTCACGAAGGAACTTAGAGATAAACTGTGGGAACAAATAACGGTTAATCTTTATTTTTATTTGTGCATTTTATATTTTGAGATGTAATTTACCTATACTGTATTATATTATGCAGAAATATTTTGAGATTGAGGTGTGTCACAGGCCTTCTGTGATGAATTGGCTCGGACACCTTCTTCGGGATTTCAGAAGAAAAATGTATGCCAAATACATTATGCCGAACATCGGTAAATCTCTGAAGCTGAAGGCGATACCCAAGGGACACATGACGATGATCAGGCAAAAAGAATGGGATCGCTTCGTTGAGTTCACACAATCAGAGCAGTTTCAGGTATAAATCCTCTACTCTGCAAACATAGATTGATCGACTATATATGTTTTATGTTTTTTGTTTAAATATAATGAAATGATTATAATGTGTGGTTGAAGAAAAAATCAGCTTCATCAAAGAGAGCTCGAGCAAAGAATGTTTTTGATCATCACATGGGACGAGGGGGTTATACCTACCTTCGAGAGAAACTGGTAATCACCGTCAATTGCTTTCTCTATAGTTCAATGATTTGTTAGTTATATGTCTAACACATGACCGTCAGCTACTTTCTCTTGAATATTTTACAAGGTCAAAAAGAAGGAAATTGAACCGGATGAGATCCCCGGTCGTGCATTAATGTGGATGAAAGGAAGGGAGGACAAAGATAGTGCATACAAGAATGCTGTTGTCGAAGGCGTGGCAGCAAAATTAGTATGTTTTAGTATTAAACTTTTTAAATCATGTTAAAGTCAATTCATTGCCTTATATTGGTGTCAAAAAAACTTGAGTCTGTATAACTTGTCTCAACACTTGATGTGGATACATAAGCGTGTTACTAGCATATTAGAATATTTATATATGTTTTTGTACATAAGCGTGTTACAAGTGTATTAGAATATTTGTTTTCTTGCAGGTTCAGCATGAGGAGCAGATGGCCTCCGGAGCCCTGGCACTTGAACCGTGCACAGATGTCGTCACCTTAGTGCTTGGAAAAGAGAAATGTGGGTTTTTAAAAGGGATTGGGTACGGATTGACAACCAGTAAATATTGGGGTGTGAGTCGGATAAAAGGCTCGTTTAAGCAACGGATTGCCCAACTTGAGTATGAGGCGGTGCAGAGAGATGAAGTGGTGTATAGTTTGACGAATCTACTTGAATCCACGAATGTTATGCTAGCAAGCCGTGAGAAGGAACAATTAGCATTTGAGGCCAGGTTCAGACATCTCGAAGGATTGTTGCCGCAAATGTCAGCAAGTCAAGTAAGTGACGTATGCTACATATTAATTAATGCATTCGACATACATAATTGGCACTGTTTTTGTCACAATTCGTAGGTAAATCCTGTTCCCAACCAGGTTGGTTCTAACCAAAGTACTAGTGTTGTGGCACAAAATAAAATGCCAACACTAGTAAGTATCTGACAGTTTCTTTGTTTATTACAACTTTCTATGTGATTTTTCATTTTCCATAACCTAATAATTGATTTGTAGGCCAGTTCTGTGGGAAACATCTTAACCTCAGGTGAGGCTGTGCAACAAGAAGCTGCTTCTCTGGTAAGCATTTGACAGTTTGATTGATTTGTTTTAATAATTAACTTTCCATGTGAGTGTGCTAATTTTGCATAAGTTAATTGTAGGCCAAGTCTGCGGATAAAATAGTTGTCGAAACGGTACCCGCTCCCCATATCGCGACATCAGTAAGTATTTGAAAATTTTAGTACTTTTTATAATTCGTTTCCAATGTGAGTGTGCTCATTTTCTATTACCGAATTGCAGTCCAAGTCTGTGGAAAAAGTGTTGACCAAACGGTAGTCGATCCCCATAGCGCGACATCAGTAAGTATTTCGCAATTTCAGTTTTTATATTTTATAACCTAATAAGTCTAACAATTCCAATTTCTTTTATATTACCAATGAAGCCTGTAGAGAACAATGTTGACCAAGCATCAACACAACTACACCACACTCCAGATAGTCATCATCATCATCATCGTACTCAGTATATCCCACCAATAGCAAAGCTATAGTAGGGTTTGAGGACGGTAAGCTGTAGACAGCCTTACCTCTACCCCATAAGGATAGAGAGGCTGCTTCCGGTGAGACCCCCGGCTCGATAGTAGTTTTGCATCAAGCCTTGGACATAAGGCACATAGCACTCAATCATCGGGACACCGGCTGATCGGTGCATGTACCCTTGTCTTTCGGCTATCAACGCCACTACATGATGCCTGATTAACCGTCCGTCACTTTTAACGTTATTTTCACGAGATTAGTAAAATAACGTCAAAATTAGTGCAATTTCACTTTTGCCCACCCGAGGGTTCACACATATATACATCATATGTGCGCACCGCAAGCAGGGCTACACTCCGGATAGTAATGGCTTGAAAAAACTATCAGTAAGTATTTGGCAATTTCAGTTTTTCCTTTAATTGTTGATTGATTCATTGAATGGTTTTTAGGTAAAACGAAGAAGCCGTAAAAGAAAAGTTGATGTATCTACGGATGAAGCTTCCCAACCTGCTGAAATAAAGGTATGTACTGCGCGAAACATTGTTAATTTCCCACCAACATGGTTATGTACTTATATATTGACTTCAACTAAGCCATCTTAATTTCACATGCTGGTTTATAGGTGTATGAGTGTCGTTTGTGTGTGCATGAAAAGCGTAACAAGGTGGCAAATGGTAAAGTTCATTGGTCACCGGTTCCACAACAGTTGCATAGAAAAGCAATCCCGGAGGGTTGCTATAAAGTTAGTATTTATGGAGCCATAAAGGAACAAGCAATTATTCCATGTGAGGCAGGTGAAATTACGTCTGTTGGCGACGCAATTGGTACTTTTGTTGCTTGGCCAGAACACCTAATCTTATGTGGACAGGAGGTTTATTCCCTTTTAACTTAACCAAACAAATATCAATGTTCTTTTTCATTTAGTTTAATAAATGAACACATGTGTTCGTTTGTTTATAATCTTGTAAGTCCCGAATCTGGATCACTACAATTATGATATCAATATAACAAGTATAGGTGCGGAATACCTATACTCGGTGATTCAAGAACACAAATTAACACAAGATGGTAACACACAAATGCTTCAAAACACACGTATATTAACAAAATACGTCTGGTGCTTAAGCACTTACAATGATATGAATGTGAACGAAAACAACTAGTCAAAATCAACAACTTAACCCTATACACCATATGATCTATATATAGGGAAACCAACACTGGCCCAAAACATACAAAAGCCCACCGAGAACACAAATGTGTTCTCGGTTTACACAGAACCCACACCCAAACCCATTACAACTCTATTAAGTAAAACCCACATAAACTTGGCCCAACAATCTCCCCCTTGGTTTGTAGCTTTATCCTTAATCGTGCTCCATATAATCTATATCAGCATCCTTCAATACTCCTGCCCAAAATTTGTTGTTGATGATGGACGCGACCATGCTCGTGTATTCATTGGCAGCTGTTTCAAAAAGTGGATCGGCTATAATCTGAAACATGCTGAGAGTCTTTGTCTGAGTTGCTAGCCTCAAGTTCCTGAATACGGACATCTTTAATCACCGAATCCTGCTCGAGTTCAAAAACTCGTCGTTGCAGTGCCTGAACATCCACAGGAGCATTCTCAAGAACCACACCTTTTCCCTTGTTCTGAAAATAGCTCTCCTGCATAGCAAGGATTTGGGCAACCTTATCTGAAGTACCCAAGCTTGATTGACCCTGAATAGATGGGCCGGATGAACCAGAAGGAATATCTGAAGGATTTGAATATGGAACCTCTATCTCAAAATCAAAATCACTGACAAAATCGCTAGATAGCAAATCCTGGAAATATGGTTCAACAACATGTGCATTTGGCTCAGCTTGCGTTTCTTGAGCATACGATTCTGGTCGATCAGAGTGTTGTTGTGGGCTGGTGGTTGATTCTGGTGTTGGTGTTGGTGTTGGTGTTGGTGTAACAGTGTTTCGACTTCACTGTCCAACTCGCTAGATCTCAAATCATCCCTTTTTCGTTTACGATGGATGAGATCAGCAGCTGGTTCTTCAACATAGTCTTCCTCAATGTTTTCAGTAACTGTCTGAGGAGGCTTCAAAGCAGTTAACTGAAATAAAACTTTAGCAGCTTCAAGGGCTTTCAATCTTTCATCATCAGTAAGAGTGTTTGACTGACGGTGTTCTTCTTCATCTTCCTCACCATCAGAAATTTCAAATGTTGCAGCACGTGGTTGAGCGGGCGCCACGTGCTCGTCAGCAACCTGAGCTATGACAGGCTCAACTTCGGTCTTAGCAAATCGGCCGAATTTTACCAGAGGTTTTAAGCCCCTATAAACCACTTTGGCTCCCTTCCTCGACTGCTTCATCAGCCCAAAGGAATTGGGTCCCATAGACTTCATGTCCAAGGTCTCAACATATTTAACCAGATCGGTGTAGTGAGAATCAAAAATCATCTGTAAAAACCTTGGATACATAAGGAACATCTCCTTCTTCTTTGCTCTTAGGTTGCTCATCATTTCATTGAAAACGAATTTGGAATAATTGTAATTCCAATCCATGATCAGAGCAGCAATAGCAGACATCTGAGTGTGGCTGATCTCATCTGATCCTCCCTTTCTTCCCGAGATACATGTAAAGAAAGTGTGCAACAGGTATCTCCAGTATGGGTGAAACAACTTCTTGATAGCTGGAGGATAGGTACCTTCGTAACCCATTCTTGCAAGAATCTCAGTAAATTCAGTAGCAGAGTACTCTATTGGGTAGTCGGGTTAATCCCCAAACAAGAGCACTTCTCTGCTGATGGCCTCAGTAACAACGACTGGCTTCTTCTGTACTTTGGAATCGATTAACATGACTCCATCTGGCCCTTGTGGATTAATTTTCGGATTGTTCCAAAAATCGGTAACCATCTTCTTGCAAATGACAGGGTTCTCTCGAAGAGCATGAGAGATCCTGCACGTATTGAGTCCGACTATCATCGACTTGAACTCCTTGTGAGCCATTGGTGGATCATACAAATGGCCAGCTATGTTATGAGTATCAACAAACTTTAATGGGTTCTGATCAGCCATATCTGCACCAAACGTATCAAGTTAGAGAATAAATATATTAACTTGATGGAATTACAATTTGTTTATATGAGTTCTCCTAGGGCATATTTCAGTTTATGGCCCAAATCTCTTATGAAAGCTAAAAAAATATTAGATGGCCCAAGTTCACAACACAATATAGGTTTAGGCCCAATCAGTGAGAGTTAAGCCCAATTGGAGAGATCCCGGTCAAACAGGTGAGTTCTCGGTCAACAAAATGGTTTTCTGTCAACAAACGTCAATGAAAGTTATCCGAGAACTAGGGTTTTTGGTAAACAAAAGTCAATGAAAGTTAGCCGAAAACTAGGGTTTTCGATCAACATTAAACCGAGAACAAAGGTTCTTGGTCAGACTTGACCAAGAATGAAGTTTTCTGTCAAGATGGGGGGTTCTCGGTCAACGAAAGTCAACCGAGAACTCCTTGACAGCTGGGGACAGAAAACCCATTGGATTCCACCTTGGGAAACGTGTAATCGTCTTTAACTCACCGAAATCTCTACAAAACCTCCAACAAATCTGCAATTAGTTAACAGTAAACGACCGAAAACACATGATTAACCCCTAAAATGTCCATCTAAACCCTTAAAGACTCATGAATCAACTGTTAATTCATCATCTTATCCATGAAATCCGTTCATGACAAACATCAAATAGGCCTCTGTCTGTACAAGAATCTCATATGTCCTTGTCCAATACCTGTTAATCAAATGAGAACACTCTGAATGATGATTAGATATGAAGGTTTTGATATACTGTGAAAATAATGGTTTTGATTTCGGCGAAGAGACTTGAGAGAGATAAAGGGTTTGATGGTGTGAAAATAATGAAAGTCTAAATTGAAAGACCTTTAGTAATGCTTATACCAAGACGGGCTGAGAACCCTAGATGGGTTCAAGACAGCTCAAGGCCCAAGAACACTATGTCCAACCAGACAAGTGTCCCAAAAGATTTCAAAACCCAATTTTCAAAATAAGCCCGGTTTACACATACATTTCGAGGAGAGTAATTACGATATAAGCAAAATAAAACAGACAAGATAAGACAAGATAAAAGTAATCAAAACAAAATTTAAATCTACAATAATATACACAAAAACTCCCTTGAATTTATAAATCGAAATCAAATTTCAGTTCTTAGTAAAAACGCCTCCCTTTTATGAAAAGATCCGAACATGGAATCATATCGTTTAAGAGGCTGTCACAAGGATTCATGTTCAGCGTTATTATGACATACGAGACAGGTTGATAGCAGGTATAACGTACTTAGCATGATTTTCATTGCATCAGTGATATGATTAAGGTTCAGTTCAGCATAAAGCTTAGATGGACATCACTCATGGATCTGTGATGCCTCTTATCTCTTCTCAAAGCGTATTTAGTTTTCCCAGATCACCCCAATTTGACTTCAACCCCCTAGTGCATGATCAAAAGATTTTATATAAAAGCAAGCTTAGTTTTTAAGGTTGAACGTTGGACTTAGTGCCAGTGAACTGACAAGCCTTTCATTCGAGACATGACAGGACTTACTTGTGTGCCCCCATCTCTGTAGTTCTAATTTTACCCTTTAAGCCTTGATGATAAAATAACTTCAATAGTTTTAATAACAAGAAGTAAACGCAATCACATTTTTTTTGGCAATAGAAACAATAGCTTGATAAGACAATGTTTTTCATGATCAAGACACTAACGGGCTCATGTATGACTGGGTAATTGCTTTTCTGCCTATCATTTGGAGAGATGTATCTGGAGACATCCACATGTCTTCAAAATGACTCTCCACATTAAGTTTAGCAAATTTAGTTTATATCACTTTAACTTTTATGCATCATGGAAAGCTACCATACATATCAATGACTGTTCTAGAGCCCTTTAAGTTTAATAACTTCACCCGTTAGGCACACAGAAACGATTTATCTATCATTTTCCAATGGTTGGATCGATTCTCATTTTTGAAAAATTTAGAAGCTTCTAAAAAGCTATTAACTGAATAGTAATATCACTTCCCTAAGTAAAACACACGTGTTAAGAATTCAGTCACCCCGGTCACTTAAGCCTTCAGGTATTTGGCTGTCCATTATAGCCACAAGTGGTTAACCGGACCAAACATGCATGAAAACACATATCCTTCCAGCTAAGAGTTACCGACATAATTTTAAGTGAAAGAATACGAAACACAAAACACATCATAATCGCCCCGGGTGCTTTCAGTCGTTAGGTAAATGGCTATACTGTGAAACTAGAACACCGGACCATCCATATACAAGTATATGTCCTTCAAACTTGAGCAACCGACATAATTTTAAGCGAGAATGAATCTTGGAAAACTCAAAAAAAATTTAAACGCACACACACTATTTTTGTCTTTTTGATTTTTCTCCCCCTATATTTGTGCAAAGATTAATAAATATGTACAAATTTATCCCAAAAAGACTCAATCCTCAAAACGAAGCATTTGAAGAAAACCCACAAGCATATTAAATTTTGTTGTTTCGATCGATTTTGTAAATAAGTCCGCCACGTTGTTGTCGGTGTGGACTTGTTCAAGATGAATCAATTTCCGATCGAAACAGTCACGAATAAAATGAATTTTAATATCGATGTGCTTGGTTTTAGAATGTTGGACAGGGTTTTTCACAATAACAATGGCCGTATAATTATCACAGAAAATAGGTGTGTCAAGAAATTCCAAACCGTAATCCAACAACTGGTTTTGCATCCAGATAACCTGAGAGCAGCAAGCGGATGTAGCAACTGTAACACCCCGACCAAAGGCGGATTATACATCGGGGCGCCACATATTGTTTCATTACTCGTGACACTATTGGTGTCAATATTTATTAATACACATTTTATCGCGCACGCGCAGCGGGGAAAATAAAGAACATAAATCAAACATAAATCAATATATTATAAATTATAACATTCAAACAACATTAACTTGTCTTGATACATTTTAATTCTAGGTCCAAAAGTAAAAACGTCCTACGTGTCCACAAGCTCCAAAACAGCTACTGCAAACCTGAACATGTGTTAAAATAAACGTCAAACACTTGCGTGTTGGTGAGAAATCAAGTTTAATACAATACATAGATAACAATAAATCTGCGCGCAACATGTGTATGTCTGGTTTTCAACAAGGGTGTAATCTGATCGGGACCAACTCTAAGAGACAAGACTGCCAGTGCTCACAATTGAGCTCACAAACAAGACTAACTGTGCATGTGTAAACAAAAGAGAAAATCATAAACGAATGTTCTCCCGTGTTCATCTAATGGTACCATGAAAACTGCGGAATAGACCGTCAATACGGTTAATGATCCACACATACAAATAAACAGCCAAGTCTACGTCCTCAACACATGGGATACTGCGCGACTAAAGTTCATAAACAGTTTAAGACTCTAAGTTTGTATGAACACATGAACATCCCAAAACATTAAAAGCAAAAAGGGATTAGATACGAGATTACTCACTTGATAAATGATGCGGTGATAGATAAAGCAAGAACCAACTTTAAACAAGCACAAGTTAACCTATAAATAAGATTATTGTTTTAATGATTTGTTTTAAGTCTTGATTATAAGTTAGCATAATTAATAAGTAAATTATAATATATATTACCGGAAAAGTAGGAAGAACAAGGAGGAAGACGGAGGCAGAGAGGAAGACGGCAGAGAGAGCAAGGAGCAAGAGAACAGGAGAGATTAAGTGTTTTGTGTGTGTAGTGTTAGGAAAAATAATGTTATTATTTATAGAGAAACCCTAGGGAACACAATCCCTAGGAAAAGGGGAAAAGATCTCAAAAAGCAAAAGATTCCAAAAGCAAAAGATATCAAAAGATATGGCAGCTGCAGGGGGCAAGATAAAGCTGACAGCGAACAGTAAAAAGGCATGGGCAGGTCAGATAAAGGTACTGGTCAAGCATGGCAAAAGCAGATCTCAACAGATAATGTCAGTCACTTTATCTGCCAACCAATGGGGTTGGTGCGCATGCTGCGCCGAAAGTAACTATTCAGACATAAAGCAGATTAGGTCAACAACACAAAAGATAAGACAACACAAAAGCAAACGGCTAGATTAAACAGAAGAAAAACTCAAAGGGTTAAGCGCGGGAAGGCTGAGTGCGCGAGCGCGAAGGCTGGCACAACAATCCTTAGCGCACTGCGGGAAGAATCGCAAATCCTTAGCGTGCTGCGTGAAGAACAAGAATTCTAAGCGCATCGCGGGAAGAACATACATTCTTAGCGCATTGCGGGAAGAACATGCATTCTTAGCGCGCTGCGAGAAGAGTTCTCTTCACGCATCGCAGGAACAGGATGTCTTCACGCAGGCTTCCATGTAAGGAGTCTGGCGCGTGGAGCTGCAGACATCCTTAGGCGGGAAGAACCAAAGGACAAGCAAAGAGGGAAACAAAGCGTAAGGGCGGGACGGCGACAAGAGGGAAAAGAAGGCGGAAAGAGAGAAGGAAGAGGGACGGGACGGCGGAAAGAAAGAGAGAGAAAGAGGCGGGAAGGAAAATATATATTATTATTAAAAGTAAAATATAAGTATAAATATTAAATAATAAAAGAGAGATCGGGTCAGAGAAACGGGTACCTGGGTCGGGTCGGATCAGGGCAGATGTCACAGTCTCCCCTACTTTAAGAAATTTCGTCCCGAAATTTATCTAGAAGTAGGTTGCGCAGAGAACAGGTGCGGGTACTTGATATTCATTTGATCTTCCCTTTCCCATGTAAACTCGGCTCCGCGCTTGGACTCCCAACGAACTTTCACGATAGGGATACGACTGCGCTTGGTTTGCTTAACCTCGCGATCCATAATCTCAACAGGCTTCTCAACGAAATGCATAGATTCATCAATTTGAACTTCATCAAGTGGAATGTGAAGGTTCTCGTCAGCTAAACACTTCTTGAGATTGGATACATGGAACGTTGGATGCACATTACTGAGCGCGGGCGGCAGGTCAAGTCTGTAGGCAACTTTTCCCACACGCGCGAGAATCTTGAATGGACCAACATAACGAGGAGCAAGCTTACCCTTCTTCCCAAAGCGGACAACACCTTTCCAAGGCGACACCTTGAGGAGAACAAGATCACCAACTTGAAATTCGAGAGGCTTTCGCCTACGATCTGCGTAACTCTTCTGTCGGCTTCGGGCAGTCAGCAGATGATCACGGATCTTGGCGATTTTATCGGTTGTCTCTTGAACAAGTTCGGGTCCTGTGATTTGAGTTTCACCCACTTCGCTCCAACAGATCGGGGAGCGGCACTTACGACCGTAAAGTGCTTCAAATGGGGCCATACCAATACTGGAATGATAGCTGTTATTATAAGAGAACTCGATCAAAGGCAGGTGCGAATCCCAATTACCTCCAAAATCAAGAACACAAGATCGGAGCATATCCTCAAGAGTTTGAATAGTTCGCTCAGACTGACCGTCAGTCTGAGGATGATATGCCGTACTCATGTCCAAGCGAGTTCCTAGCGCAGATTGGAGAGATTTCCAAAAGCGAGATATAAAACGGCCATCGCGATCGGATATGATGCTCAAAGGAGTACCATGGCGGCAGACAATTTCCTTGACATAAAGCTGCGCGAGTTGCTCAACACGGTAGTTTTCACGAATGGGCAGGAAGTGAGCAGACTTAGTCAAACGATCCACTATTACCCAAATGCTATCATGTTTACTTGCTGTCAAAGGTAACTTGGTAATAAAGTCCATTGCTACACATTCCCATTTCCACGTAGGAATTTCTGGTTGTTCGAGCAAACCAGATGGGCGTTGGTGTTCAGCTTTAACTTTAGAACAAGTCAGGCACTTAGCTACGAACACAGCAATATCCTTTTTCATACCGGGCCACCAATAAGTAATGCACAAATCCTTGTACATCTTATCAGCGCCAGGATGAATAGAATACCGAGATTTGTGCTCTTCACTCAGGATATCAGCGCGAAGATTCTCATCAAAGGGAATCCAGATGCGATTAAGATAGCAGAGAATTCCACTCAGATTAGGGACAAAGTGCGCTTCCGCGCCACACGCTAACTCGGCGCGAAGGTTACCATTACTGATGGATGCGCGCTGCGCGTCACGAATACGCGATTCAAGGTTGCTTTGGATCGGTGCGAAGTGAAGCTGCGTGCACGGCAAAATACAGTTAAGCTGGCAGGGTTTTCGGCTGAGCGCATCGGCTACCACATTAGCCTTACCAGGATGATACCGGATCTCACAATCGTAATCGCTGATGAGTTCGTTCCATCGGCGTTGCCTCATGTTAAGTTCCTTTTGATCAAAGATATGCTGAAGGCTTTTATGGTCAGTGTAGAGGATACACTTAGTACCATAAAGGTAGTGTCTCCAGATCTTCAAGGCAAAAACAACTGCACCAAGTTCGAGGTCGTGAGTTGTATAATTCTTTTCATGAACCTTGAGTTGCCTTGATGCGTAAGCGATAACCTTGCCTCGTTGCATAAGAACACAACCGAGACCTTGGTTGGATGCATCGCAATACACGACAAAATCATCATTACCCTCAGGTAGTGCAAGAACAGGAGCTTCACACAACAAACGCTTGAGCGTTAGAAAGGCTTCTTCTTGCTTCGAGCCCCAAATATACGGTTTACCTTTGTGCGTCAGAGCTGTTAAAGGCAAAGCGATCTTCGAGAAGTTCGAAATGAAGCGCCGGTAATAACCAGCTAAGCCCAGAAAGGAACGGATCTCAGAAGGAGAGGATGGCGTAATCCAGTTCTTGATTGCTTCAATTTTGGATGGGTCAACATGAATACCCATCTTGTTAACAACATGGCCAAGAAACTGTACTTCATCCGACCAAAATTCACACTTGGAAAGCTTAGCATAGAGCTGCTCGGTTCGGAGCTTTTGCAACACCAACCGAAGATGTTGCTCGTGCTCGGCCTTGGTCTTAGAATACACCAGAACATCATCGATAAACACGATCACGAATTTATCCAAGAAAGGCCTACACACCCGATTCATAAGATCCATGAAAACGGCGGGTGCGTTGGTTAGACCGAAGGACATGACCAAGAATTCAAAATGGCCATAACGAGTTCGAAAAGCAGTTTTCGGAACATCTTCATCGCGGATGCGCAACTGATGATAGCCAGAGCGGAGATCAATCTTCGAGAAACAAGAGGCACCTTGGAGTTGATCAAAGAGGTCGTCAATACGCGGTAAGGGATACCGGTTTTTAATGGTGAGTTTGTTCAACTCGCGGTAATCAATACACATGCGAAACGATCCATCTTTCTTTTTAACGAACAACACCGGAGCACCCCAGGGCGAAGAGCTAGGGCGAATGAATCCTTTAGCAGTCAACTCTTGAAGTTGGCTTGCCAATTCTTGCATCTCAGCGGGTGCAAGACGATAAGGAGATTTAGCCACGGGGGAAGCGCCAGGGACAAGATCAATACGAAACTCGACTTCACGAGCGGGAGGGATACCAGGAAGATCATCAGGAAAAACTTCAGGAAAATCACGCACAACAGGGATATCGCGAAGCTTCTTTCCTTCATCGGGTTTAACCACATGGGCTAGAAATGCAATACACTTCTTCCGCATGAGTCTTTGGGCTTCGGCGCAAGACATAAGTTTAAGACCACTGGAGGGTTTTTCGCCGTAGATATGAAGATCACCATTTTCTCGAGGTATGCGAATCAATTTCTTGGCGCAATTAACTTCGGCGCGATTCTTCGAGAGCCAGTCCATACCAATAATAACATCAAAGCTTCCAAGAGGCATAGGGATGAGGTCGATCAGAAAATCGTTTTCGTTAAGATTAAGCGTACAATCTTTAATCACCGAGTTAATTAAAACAGTTTCACCGTTAGCCAATTCAACTGAAAAATCTTCTTTTAAATCGTTGCGCGGTCGCGCAAGCTTCTGCTCGAAGGCGCGAGAGATAAAGCTTTGATCGGCGCCAGTATCAAAAAGTACAGAAGCATAAAATCCGTTAAGTAAAAATGTACCATTAACTACGTCATTATTCGCTTGCGCTTGGTGCGCGGTTATGTTAAAAGCTCGTCCACGCGTCACTTGGTTCGAAATCTGGTTCACCGGATTCGCTTGTGTGATTTGCACTTGCAGTCTCGGGCACGCGTTCCGGAAATGACTGGGATCACCGCAGTTAAAGCACGATCTGGGTCGTGGGTTTTGGTAGGTTGGTTGTGGGTTCTGCGGGTAGACTGGTGGTGTTGGCGCAATCGGATTGGCGAGAAGGACTCTACAGTTCTCAGCAGTGTGACCAGTACGGCCACATCGGTTACAAAGTCGACACGGGGTTTGGGTTGGGTGGTGAAATCTACAGGTTGGGCAAAAGGGATGGTTTCATGTGTAAGGTTTCTTAGGAGGCGGGGCAGGGAGTGCTGGATTGGTTAGGGCATAGTTGTGAACTACAGGAGGTGTTGGGTAAGCTGACAGAGGGTTAGGCGTGTAAACTGGAGGTTGGTATGCGGGTTGCTGGACAATGGGCGGGTTGGTAAGCGCATAGGCCTTGCGCCTGCGCTTGAGGTTGTTACGGTTCGAGGGTTCAGGTTTGGTTTCTGTTGGTTCAGTGACAGTCTTGGTGGGTTTGGTCTTCTCAGATCCCCGCAGGAACAGGGTTCCTGCTCTGACATGGTTGTCGCTGAGCACAGCGGCCAACTCAATGGCGTCAGAGAGGGTAACTGGGTTTCTGGCCCATACAGAATCTTGAATTTCCATGGGGAGACCCCCAAGGAATTTCTCGATTGCTCGGCGTGAAGGGGTAACAAGGTGAGGGACCAGTAAGCTTAGCTCGTGGAAGCGCGTCGCGTACTCGCGCGCTTCACCGCTGTATTGCTTCAAGTTCCAGAATTCTTCCTCCAGGCGCTTAATTTCGTTGGGAGGGCAGAATTCTCGCGTAAGAATTTCCTTGAATTCCTCCCATGTCATGCTAGAAGCAGCTTCTGCGCCACGCGCATGGGCTACTCCATTCCACCATGTAAGCGCTCTGGATTCCAGGACACTGGAAGCATATAGGGTTCGTCTTTCTGAGGGGCATTGGGTGTGAAGGAAAGTGTTTTCTATCTTCTCGAGCCACTGGAGCATCACGGTGGCTCCTTCGAGACCTGTGAACTTTGGAGGGTTACCCGCGTTGAAGGATTTAATGTTATAACTGGAGGTATTGGTATTGTTTTGGCTCAAGGCTTGGGCTATTGCGGCGGCCATTTCCTGGGAACGTTGCTGTCTACGCATGCGCGAGGCTTCTCTTCTCTGAAATCGGCGAGATAGCGGAGGCATTCTATAAAAATTTTAATTTTAGTTAATATCTTAGTTTTAGCACAAAGTTTAACCTCGAAAAGCTTGGTTTCACGGAGTTAGATACTATCAAAAGTTAAAGTAAAATAAATGACCCTAAATGCAGACTTAATAAAGGTAACAAATTCGAATCAGAAATCGACAATTCATGTATCACCATGACTTTCCGAATTCCCAATTTAAAATATACGAGTAAACGAGTATTGGAGATTGACGATTCATGTATCACCATGACTTTCCAATCTTCAATATAAAATATACAAGAAAATGAGTATTGGAGGTTGACAATTCATGTATCACCATGACTTTTCAAGTCTCCAACCTCAGAACATAATCGTAAATGGAAATTGAAAATCAACTATTCATGTATCACCATGACTTTTCGGATTTTCAATCCCAACAAACGAATATGTAAGTAAAATCAATAAAAATCGAAATTCACAAAAATCGAAATATCGCGGAATAAAACATAAAATCATATACTGCGCAAGTGCGAGCATATTCATAAATAACGAGTAATTAACAATAAGCGCGCAAACATGAGATTTCTCTCATGCGCGAGAAGGGACTCTTAGGTATTCTAGGCCGTTACGTCTAACCACCTATCCTAAAGTCAACGAGCTCTGATACCAATCTGTAACACCCCGACCAAAGGCGGATTATACATCGGGGCGCCACATATTGTTTCATTACTCGTGACACTATTGGTGTCAATATTTATTAATACACATTTTATCGCGCACGCGCAGCGGGGAAAATAAAGAACATAAATCAAACATAAATCAATATATTATAAATTATAACATTCAAACAACATTAACTTGTCTTGATACATTTTAATTCTAGGTCCAAAAGTAAAAACGTCCTACGTGTCCACAAGCTCCAAAACAGCTACTGCAAACCTGAACATGTGTTAAAATAAACGTCAAACACTTGCGTGTTGGTGAGAAATCAAGTTTAATACAATACATAGATAACAATAAATCTGCGCGCAACATGTGTATGTCTGGTTTTCAACAAGGGTGTAATCTGATCGGGACCAACTCTAAGAGACAAGACTGCCAGTGCTCACAATTGAGCTCACAAACAAGACTAACTGTGCATGTGTAAACAAAAGAGAAAATCATAAACGAATGTTCTCCCGTGTTCATCTAATGGTACCATGAAAACTGCGGAATAGACCGTCAATACGGTTAATGATCCACACATACAAATAAACAGCCAAGTCTACGTCCTCAACACATGGGATACTGCGCGACTAAAGTTCATAAACAGTTTAAGACTCTAAGTTTGTATGAACACATGAACATCCCAAAACATTAAAAGCAAAAAGGGATTAGATACGAGATTACTCACTTGATAAATGATGCGGTGATAGATAAAGCAAGAACCAACTTTAAACAAGCACAAGTTAACCTATAAATAAGATTATTGTTTTAATGATTTGTTTTAAGTCTTGATTATAAGTTAGCATAATTAATAAGTAAATTATAATATATATTACCGGAAAAGTAGGAAGAACAAGGAGGAAGACGGAGGCAGAGAGGAAGACGGCAGAGAGAGCAAGGAGCAAGAGAACAGGAGAGATTAAGTGTTTTGTGTGTGTAGTGTTAGGAAAAATAATGTTATTATTTATAGAGAAACCCTAGGGAACACAATCCCTAGGAAAAGGGGAAAAGATCTCAAAAAGCAAAAGATTCCAAAAGCAAAAGATATCAAAAGATATGGCAGCTGCAGGGGGCAAGATAAAGCTGACAGCGAACAGTAAAAAGGCATGGGCAGGTCAGATAAAGGTACTGGTCAAGCATGGCAAAAGCAGATCTCAACAGATAATGTCAGTCACTTTATCTGCCAACCAATGGGGTTGGTGCGCATGCTGCGCCGAAAGTAACTATTCAGACATAAAGCAGATTAGGTCAACAACACAAAAGATAAGACAACACAAAAGCAAACGGCTAGATTAAACAGAAGAAAAACTCAAAGGGTTAAGCGCGGGAAGGCTGAGTGCGCGAGCGCGAAGGCTGGCACAACAATCCTTAGCGCACTGCGGGAAGAATCGCAAATCCTTAGCGTGCTGCGTGAAGAACAAGAATTCTAAGCGCATCGCGGGAAGAACATACATTCTTAGCGCATTGCGGGAAGAACATGCATTCTTAGCGCGCTGCGAGAAGAGTTCTCTTCACGCATCGCAGGAACAGGATGTCTTCACGCAGGCTTCCATGTAAGGAGTCTGGCGCGTGGAGCTGCAGACATCCTTAGGCGGGAAGAACCAAAGGACAAGCAAAGAGGGAAACAAAGCGTAAGGGCGGGACGGCGACAAGAGGGAAAAGAAGGCGGAAAGAGAGAAGGAAGAGGGACGGGACGGCGGAAAGAAAGAGAGAGAAAGAGGCGGGAAGGAAAATATATATTATTATTAAAAGTAAAATATAAGTATAAATATTAAATAATAAAAGAGAGATCGGGTCAGAGAAACGGGTACCTGGGTCGGGTCGGATCAGGGCAGATGTCACAGCAACTAATTCTGCTTCGGCGGTCGAGGTGGACATTGTTTGTTGTTTCTTACACTGCCATGAGATAAGGCGATCTCCAAGAAACTGACAATCGGCTGACGTGGATTTCCTGTCGATGTCATCTCCATCATAATTGCTATCAGCAAAAGTATAAAGATCAAATTCTGATTGTTTGGGATACCAAAGACCTTACTTTGGTTGTCCCTTCAGATATCTAAAAATACGTTTAACAGCAATTAAATAAGAGAGTTTAGGGTTAGCCTGGAAGCGAGCACATTGACAGACTGCAAACATGATGTCAGGACGGCTAGCTGTGAGATACATCAGAGACCCGATCATCGATCGATAGTACGTTTGATCTACGGGACTCCCTTCAGGATCAGATGAAAGTAGCGGTCTCTCTACCATTGGAGTGTTAGCACTCTTGGAAACTTGAAGTTCAAACTTTTCCAGCATATCTTCAACACACTTTCCTTGATGCAATAAAATTCCTGTCGGACTTTGGCGAACCCATAAACCCATAAATGTTGTCATTTCACCTAACGAACTCATTTCAAACCTTTTCTTCATTACACCCTCAAATTCTTTGCACAAATCAGCACTGGTGGATCCGAAGATGATGTCATCAACATAGATCTGGACCAGAATCAAATCTTGTCCGACAGTTTTCCCGAACAGTGTTTGATCAATCGTTCCAAGCTTGTAGCCATGATCAAGAAGGTGCGCGGTCAGTGTAGCATACCACGCCCGAGGAGCCTGATGTAGTCCGTATAAGGCCTTGTCTAGCTTGTAGACATGATTCGGTTTCTTAGAATCAAAGAAACCCGGTGGTTGATTAACATAAATCTCCTCTTTGACCTCACCATACAAAAACGCGGTTTTGACAACCATCTGATATACAGTAAACCCTATATATGATGCATAGGCCAGAAAAATTCAAATTGCCTCAAGTCTAGCTACTGGAGCATAGACTTATGTGTAATCAAACCCCTCAACCTGACGAAACCCGCGAACTACCAGTCGTGCCTTGTTTCGAACAATAACCCATGTGTCATCTTGCATGTTTCTAAAAACCTATCTTGTATCGAGAGCTTTATTTCCTTCTGGCAGTTTAACCAATCTCCATACCTTTAACTTATCAAACTGATTCAGTTCTTCATGCATAGCATCAACCCAACTAGGTTCTTATAGAGCCATCTCAGCATTCTTTGGCTTGATTTGAGAAATGAAACAGGAGAACATACAGCTGTTTATGTGTCTGGTCTGACTTCTGGTGGACACACCTGCTTCAATGGGACCTATAATGTTTTCAATCGGATGATTCTTCTGGATTCTTGAAGGAATTAAATGATTGGAAACATCACTGTTGGGTTGAAGATTTGTCACGTTCTCACCGGAATCAGTAAGAGGGTTCTTCCAGCCAAACGTTGCCATACTGTGGGAGTACGAAGTGCCGGAAACGAATTCATCTAGAATGGCACCGGGAAACAGTGTGCTCCCGAATATCTGACGGACGGAACTCTCCCCCTCAACATTGGCAGTATCTTGAGACGAGTTTGGTGAACAATCGGTCTCTGAAGATTGTTTGGACTGATTGTCAGTTGTGGTCGAAACACTGTTTAACTCAACAACATCATCATCCAGTAACGAAGAGATATGAGACAGTGACTGGGAACTGTCATTTGTAACTTCCACTGTGGAACCACCTTGAGAGTCTGTGTTGATGATTGGAAATACATTGAAAGGCTTGAAGAGTTCGTTGTAATCGAACAACCAGTCGGGACCAACACGGGCGTCAGTCTCATTTTCTTCTAACCAACGAACTTCATAAGACTCTAGAATCTGCTTGGTTGACTTGTTGTAGACCCTATAGGCTGTATTTCCCGCATATCCAATGAAATAACACTCATCTGTCGCGGCTCCAAACTTTGGAGTGGTTTCTAGATTTAGTAAGGTACACGGACACCCGAAAGCTCTGAAATGTGCGACAGTGGGTTTATGACCATAAACAATCTCATACGGAGTCTTCATCTTGGACTTGTTGATTATCACCCGATTTTGAACATAACAGGCCGTATTAATAGCTTCTGCCCAGAAAAACAGTGGCAGTTTAGAGTCACATAACATCGTTCTTGCTGCCTCGATTAGAGTTCTGTTTCTTCTTTCAGCGACACCATTTTGTTGACGCGTCCATGGAGCGTTGTACTGATGAAAGCACCCCTTTTTCTAGGCAAAAATGATTCAAACTGCATTCTTGAATTCCGTTCCATTATCACAACGGATTCCTTTCAGCTTTAGGTTCAATTGATTCTCCATTAACACCACAAACTTCTTGATCAGATCTGCAGTTTCACTCTTATTTGACAAGAAAAATACCCATGTAAAACGTGAGTAGTCATCAGTAATAACAAGACAATAAGAGATACGAGACAAACTTAAGACATGAACCAGCCCAAAGAGGTCCATATGAAGTAACTGAAAAACTGACGAGATGGTATTAATTAACTTAGGCTTATGAGATTTTCGATGATGTTTACCCAAAGCACAAGCCACACACTTTTCAGCAGTCACAAAATCCTTGATTGGTAAACCACGCAGCAGATTATTTTTAGCAAGACGATTCAAGTTTTTAGTATTAAGCATGACCAAGTCGACGAGGCCAAAGCATTGCATTGTGTTCTAACACTTTTGAAAACAAACAAGTTATTTCATCAGGAACATTTTTGTTCATGTCGATCACATACGCATTATCTTTTCATTGTGATCGAACAAGAATCCAGTCTTTTGGTATGATTATACCAGGTTTCAGAATTAAGCACTCCTTTTTGGTGTAATGAGTTGAAAAATCTTTGTCACAAATTTGTGACACGCACAAAAGACTATGCTTCAATTCTGGAACAAAATTAACATACTCAAACTTTAAAACACCGTTACTTAAAGTACCCTTTTGAGTGATCTTTCCTTTCTCTCCTCCCACAAAAGACACGCACCCACCATTAAATGTTTTAATGTCGTGTAGCTAGGTAATGTCCCTTGTCATGTGTCTGGAACAGCCACTATCAACATACCAAGGTATGATGATATTCCTCCATAGTTGTCCCTGCACAAATGCGGGATTAGTTAGTTTTTGGTCCCCAGTCCATACTTACACTGAGTGACCCTGATTCGTCTACAGTTGTCACGGATTGCCATGACATATCCTTTTTATCATCAAAAATAGATTTTGTTAAAGCTGTCGCCGGAGATTTAGGCAACCATCTATGTCTGTGTGACTTGGAGTTATATGTACGAATGGTTGTCGCAACCTCCGGTGATTTGGACGTGGGAGGAGACGAATCCGCCATTTTCTCTAGTTTGGGTTTAGTCTTGGTGTTTGAGTTTGAGACTACTTTTTTGACCATTCTTTTGGACATGTTAGGTTTGGTCTGATGAGAACTAAACCTGCCAGATTTGTTTCGATTCCAATCATCGTCAAAGGAACTAGCTGGATGATGCATGAATCCTTGTCTGTACGCATTATGAGGCACATATGGCATATTCCTTTGATAAAATCCGTAATAAAGAATGTACGGACGATGAGGAAAATTTCTAGCAATATGACCAGGAGTGCCACAGTTAAAACATGTCTGGCGTTTTATGAAAAATTCATTCTGGGCAACTCCTTGTCTGGACTGGTTGTGTGGACCAGTCTGATTAGATTTACGAGAATTCATGTTCCTATTTTTGAACTTATCACCTTGTTTGACATTGGAGCATCCCTCCTTAACAAACTTAGGTGCAACATATTTTTGTATTTTAAAAAAAAAATTAAATTTTAAAATATTTTTGACTGATCAATCTTTCATACCAAAGTGATACGGTTACCTTTTATCTTCAAGACATCATCTCTCCATTTGTGAGAATCTCCCCTAGGAATAAGCTTGTTTTGAGATTATGCATCCTTTGTAACATCCCGAAAATTCTAGACTAATATTTAATATAATACCTGTGTCAGGTAAATTATTTGAGTTAGTGGGATAATGATAATAATATAATAATAATAAAGCTTAAGGGGTAGCGGGCTTGGTTAATAGAATTAAAGATGGACCAAAAAGGAAAGATGGGCCTTAGGTCCATGGGCTTAAGGGAGTATAAAAACCCCTTAAACCCTAATCCTTTCCATTTTTGTCTCTACACCAAAGCCTACACCTTGATAAACACACACAAACACTATTCTCTGACCCGAGTCAAGATCCGAAGGCGAAAACCCGAGATTGTTGGTGCTGGAACATCGAGACGAACCAAAACAACATCAAAGACCAGCTCGTGTTAGTAGTTCGACTCGTTTACGGTACGCTTATATAGAGAACTTGTTCGTTTAGGTTCGGATTAGTCTAGAAATCATAGATCTGTGCAAGTATGGTAAAAACGAATCCAACAAAGCTAAACTTACTGAAATTGATTACAGTTTGATAGGTTAATTGTTAGTATGAAAAACCCGTATGTAGATACATAAATCGCACCATGTAAACTCAGATATTTGGATGATTGGACACTTGGGGTTTGTAGGCGCTGCATAGGCGATTCCGATGATACCAAAATCATGATATTTCGTTAAGAATTGAAGGTTTAATCACAAATCTAAGATATGTTGACTGTTATTGTTCTTAACGATTTTGACTTTGACCCTTGAGTCAAAGTCTGGATAAGAACTAGATGATTCGTTATAATTAAGATAACGAATCAGGTAGTTTGTTACTCGCTGTCAAGATAACGAATTAGCTACCCAGTTCGTTATGTTCAAATAACGATCAAGCATTCGTTACTCACCATTCGTCATAATTCAGATAACGAATTAGGCTGTGTCTGGGTAACGAATCAGATGAAGATAAGGTAGTGAATCAGTTAGCGAATCAAGCTCAATTCGTTATAATTGAGATAACGAACTATGCCATTCGTTATAGCGAATGAAGGAGGATTTTTTAACGAATTAGACTGTGAATTGATAACGAATTAAACTGTGATCTGATAACTAATTAGACTTAACTCGTTATAACGAATGAGATGGTGAATTTGATAATAATTTAAAATCCTAATGGAAAATGTGATAAGACAATTAATGGAAATAAAATTTTTCCAAGCTGACCTGGCAGCTCGACCCCAGCCAGGGGCTCTGCCCCTTGGACCCTACTAGGGGTTGCCGCCCCTAGACCCCGCTGCCAGGGGCGCTGCCCCCGGACCCCCGTTCGTTGAGGGTAATAATTTAACTAGAAACGCGATATGAAAAGTGATAGTAATCAATACGCATAATTGTTATACAGCAAGCAGTGCACAGCCAAAGAAAGGAGTAACCATTAACGGAAGAAGTAACCGAGTTCAGGTGAGTTTCTAGCCCCATTCCTTGTTATGTTTTCGGGGTTGTATGCATACTCGATGTGACAGTTAATACACTTACCTTAAATTGTAAGTGTATGCCATGTATGATATATGTGATAGATACGATTGATTGCTTGTCGATACGTGAACGATCTTCGGATATTGCATGTATTGCGAAGAATAGTGATGATTGTCACCTTATATGGATGTTAAATGATAACTTATATATAGAGTTCCCTCTATGGATAATATATAGTGTGTTCCTTAAATGGAAAGCATAGTGTTCCTTTAATGGAAAGCCCAGTGTTCCTTTGATGGAAAACATAGTGTTCCTTTAGTTGAAAGCCCAATGTTCCTTTGATGGAAAGCATAGTGTTCCTTTAATGGAAAGCATAGTGTACCTTCTATGGAAATACATAGGATGTTCCTTCTATGGAGAATATATATATAGAGTGTCCTTCTATGGAGAATATAAATAGTAGGGGCAATAGTAATAGTTCTTTTAATAGATATTATGTGACGTTCCTCTTATGGATATTTATACAAGGTTAAGATATATATGTATGTAAGATATGTGTATGTATTGTATGTAGCCTGATTAACTAGAACTCACTCAGCGTAGCTGACTTTTAGTATGCACACAGGTGAATATGATTAAAGAGCTAGCATAAGGTTGGCACATGGCATGGATCAAACGGCTAGCATTTGAAGATGGAAGAAATGATGTTTTAATATGATGATTTATGTTATGGTTTTAAAGAAAATATTAAATTTTTTGTAATAAATGGTTAAAGTTTTATATTCCATGAAAATTTTAATAAACTCTGATTTGTAGAACTGTGTTTATGAGTAAATCCGACGTTAAAGTGAGGCACCAGGAACGGGGCCTTACATCCTTGCGAGTTGAATGTCTGGAACAAACCTTTTAATATGCAATGCATTCCCTGATTTGTTCCTACACACTTAGAGAGCAGATTAAAAACGTTCTATCACCCTAAATTCCGTCCAGGAAACAAATAATTCATTTTATGGTTTAAAGATTTAAATACAATGGATATTTGCCATGTCATGTGCCTGGAACAACCCATTTAGTAAACAATGAATTTGTGGTTGTTCCTACACGCATAACGGGATTAGTTGGACATAGGAACCCAAGTCATAAATGTCTTGGGGTGTCCTTGAGCATCAACATATGTGACCTCTTGCCAACTCATATCATTCCCATCTTTAACAGAATCATTTGTTAATACAGATTTTGTTTGCTGAGTCTTAAGTTTCCAAATCTGTCTTGGTTTAGTGAAGTTTGAAAGAACAGACTTTGGAGTGGAGCAATTCGAAGTCTTAGAACTCTCAACACTCTTTGATTTCTGAAAATTTAATTTTCTTTTAACAGTTTCTAAATCATGTGATTGCAGACCTGTCATATTAACTTTGAATCCTTGAGTATATGTGACTCGTTGTACAGATACTCGTGGTTTTCTAAAATAAGCATTTTGTTTAACCACTAGATTTGGTTGAAACCTGTTACCTTTCACCTGATGAGCTTGTCTATTAACAGCACGGTAGTAACACTCGTTTGCCAAATGCCCATTGTTCCCGCAGACGAAGCACGCTTTCATCCTTCCTCTAATATCAACGTAAGCACTAGCCTCATGTTGTAATTCCTTCTTATGAAAGGTTTTTCCATTCTTCTTGCCCCTTGGCGCAGCCTTCTGATTTTGCTTGTAATAGGGAACATATAGACGATGAACACAATTTCTGGCTATATGTCCTCACGTGCCACAGTGGTAACATGTTTGCCTCTTAATATAAGTAGCACCCAATGATTTATCAACACATGGAGATCCGGAGGATATGAGGACGAGATTGTCCTTGTTGTGCTGATTTCTTATGCGCCTTCCCTTTGTTGTCACAACTCTGTGTATTATTGTTAGTACAATTTTGAGTTGTGGTGTCATCTGAGTTTGATGACACGTTAGATTAAGATTCAGTTTTACGAGCCTGGACCCCTTTACTATTAGAAGCAGCATCATTTACTATATCTTCACATGAAGTAGAAGCATCAAAATTGTCCACACATTTTAAAACAGACTTGATTTCCTCTAGGGATCCTGATCCAACAATTTCAGATTGAACCTGTTTACTATACTTAATGTCTTTTATCTTTTCTTCCTGCTCTTTGATAAAAGGAAGACTAGTATAGTTGTCATTGTATGGTGGGGGTACTTAACTATATCCTATACCCTCACCTTCGTTTTCTTTCCACCATAATTGATTTTCGATCATTGAATTGACTACTTTACTGGTACCCTCAAATTTCTTAAAGTCTAGTTCAGCCCTTTCAAATTTACTAGTTAGATTCAGAATTTCTAACTTGGAGGCTTCCAGTTTAGCCGTCAATTCAACGATTTCCTGTTTGGCATCAAGATGATGACAAGACTTCACACTAAAATCAGACTTAAGCTTAGAAATGTCCTTCTGAGCTTCTGTTTTATCTAGAAAACCTTTTTCATTTTTCTTAAGTTTGAAATTTTCTGATTTTATTCTCTTCATATCTCTAATTAGACTATCGTTATGAAGCTTATACATTTCTATTTTTTCACCACAATTTAGAGAACATGGTTGAAACCTTAGCTCAAACGAATTTGCTACTTGTGAGAGAGCAGACTGATTAAGAGTAACTCCAAACATTGAGATGAGTTGAGGAGAATCCATTGAGTAGTTAAAAGGAATTGATCTAATTTTCCCGCCAAAATTTTTCGAAAAAATATGATCGCAAAAATTTTCAAGAAAGATGTCCCACTCAAAAGAAGCTTCTAGGAAAAAATTCGTTCAAGACAAAATTTGTCGATTTTTCCCGCCAAAAATTCACCGAAAATTACCCAAAAAAATTGTTATCGCCAAAATTTTCAAAAATGAATTTTTACTTATAAGGAGTATTCAGGAAAATTTTCGTTCAAGAAAATTTTTCCCGCCAAAAAACTTTTTTTTTACCGAGAACCCTGGACTTTGATCTCTGTTTGACCGAAAACAGGTATTGACCGAGAACTCAAAGTTGACCGAAAGCACACTTTGACCGAGAACACAGTTGACCGAGAACCAATGTTGACCGAAAACGCTCTTTGACCAAGAACACCTTCCTTTTGACCGAAAGCTCCAATTGTTGACCGAGAACGATGATTCAAGCCGAGAACTGCTGATTTTAGCCGAAAACACTGAAACCTCTTGATTGATGGCCGAGAATTGTTGATTTCAGCCGAGATCTGACTTGATTGTATTGAGATTTGTAACCAACTGAATCCCTTGGATTATGGGATTCAAATATTTTCCAAATCAACCAAATCTATGGCCAAAAATAGCACTCTTTCTTCCCTGATCCACTGTTCACCGGAAAACCAAATTAAAACACCAAGAACACCGAAATCTTGAATCATTGATATCAAACCCGAGCCTTGAATGGTTTGAAAAGCTCTGATACCAATTGTAAGTCCCGACTCTGGATCACTACAATTATGATATCAATATAACAAGTATAGGTGCGGAATACCTATACTCGGTGATTCAAGAACACAAATTAACTCAAGATGGTAACACATGAATGCTTCAAAACACACGTATATTAGCAAAATACGTCTGGTGCTTAAGCACTTACAATGATATGAATGTGAACGAAAACAACTAGTCAAAATCAACAACTTAACCCTATACACCATATGATCTATATATAGGGAAACCAACACTGGCCCAAAACATACAAAAGCCCACCGAGAACTCTATTATATAGGTTTACACAGAACCCGCACCCAAACCCATTACAACTCTATTAACTACAAACCACATAAACTTGGCCCAACAAATCTAAACTAACGTAATTGAACAAAGATAAACGAACATAAACGAACTTCCCGCCGAAAGGTTCACGAACAGTTAAACGAACGTTCGGTTCGTTTGCAGGCCTACTATTTTGTTCTATTCAATTACAAAATACGACATTAATTATACATATTTTTTTTCATATTCTGTTGTTCCAGCTACCACCACTCCCATCCTCAAAAGAACCAGACAGAGCTGGCAAGAAGGCAAAGGAAAAGTACACAATGATAGACCGGGTGACTAAACAGAAGACAAGGAGCAGTGCCAAGAAAACCGACGCCTTAGCTAGTATATAGGTAGTCGTTATTTTTCTATTTTGTAAGATATTTTGCATATACATTTTCTTAAGTGAATATTATTGTTAGTATAATTTGTTTCTAATTTTGTTTTGTCATGCTTGCTTATAGCTGTTTTATATTACTACACAAAAAATAAAAATAATTATATATATTGCCTAATTACACACAATTTGGCCACATAGAACACATTAAATAGGTGTGGCCAAAATTAAGACAATAGCCACACCTGAAATTACAAAAATTAGAGTCTATAAATGACCATTAGCCACAACATAAACATTTTGCTGTGACGAAAAGTATGATAATAGCCACACTTTATATTACAAAAGCATTATGTGTGACAAACGGTAAGACAATGGCCACACCACAAACTACAAAAGAGTGTTTGAGTGGCAACTTCACATTTTTAGCCACATTGACAACAACCTCCAGTGTCTATATGATATTATTAGCCACACAGTAACCCGTTCTCTATTTTAATTTTTGTTCTTTCAAGTTTTAATTTTATGCTTTACGTTTTATTTTTATTTTATTTCTTTTCCTTGTTCTCATCGAGGACGATTTCGTTCTAAGTGTGGGGATGGGAATATATTTTACTTAGTTGTAGAAAAAAAAATTAAAAAAAAAAAAAAAAAGTTTTCACTTGTTTTTCGTTTTCGTACGTTTTTTTTTTTAAAAAAATATGTGTCCCTTGTTTTTAGCTTCTTTTGCATTAAAGTGTGAGATGATGATATTTATCGGAAATCGGTTTTTCAAACTACTAATAATATGAGATAAATTAAAGAAAACGCACTTAACTTGGGATGTGTCGGTAGAATCAGCCTTGAAAATGAAAGGGCAAATTTGATAAAACGGTTAAACGGAAATCTTTTGTGGGTAAAGCGTTTTGTCCGTGGAAAATAAGCAATGAAAGATCGGGCCATACTCAAGCCTCAAATTTTGGTATGAAAAAGTGGAAGTATCATGAGTTTTAAAAATTTGAATACGTTATCATATGATGCTTGGGTAGGTTTAACGTTAGAGTATGCCGTGTAGCCTGTGATATAAATCTTAAACTGCTAGTTTAGTGTTTTACACCTCATTGGCGTATGGTTTTATAACCTTAAATCCTGTATTGATGGGATGCTTCGGGTCCGGAGACCATGGGTCTGTATGCAATCTATTTATCTGGGTATTCACAATTCCTAAGTGGGGTTGTGGATATTTAAAATAAAGCCAAAGAGCAAACCCTTATAAGTCTATAAACATGATCACAAAAAGTACAAAAGTACAAATACACTACAGACTTGATCATAAACGCTGTTAGCCATGTGGTGTCCCCTTGCTCGCGTCTCATTATCATTAAGAAACGGACCACAAGGGACACGCTACATGTAAGCCCTACAGATGAAATTTTGCATACTCACCTATGGTGATGGATTTGGGGTATTGCTTGATAACGGGGGTATGTCATGTTGTGGGGAACACTAGCTATAAATTAATTGAACCTTAATCGTATCTAATGGCTGCTTGGTAGACTTTGATGCTTAAGCTTAGGTGGATAAACAATACCCTTGATCGTCTTAACTATTCATAAATATTGAGCAACAAAGTTTTAATTCTGATAATTTTGAGGTTTAAGTCAAGTTGGGATGGTCTGGTCCGGTAAAAGCAGAAAATAAGCGGGTCTTAATTGTGTAAACCACTAAGTAATATTATTGTCGGATCATATTTGTCCCGGTAAAGATTAAGGCATGGGTTTAGGTGGACAACAATATCGATGATCGCGGTTTTGCATTTTTCTGAGCTTTAAAATCTAACCTATATGTTTGATTTGACTTTGATTTTCCGATTCTGATCCAACTGCAGTCAAATCTTTTTCAGGGAAGAAAAAGTCTTAAGTGTGGGGATGTTTGATGTGTAGTAAAACACACTTACTTTCCTTATGATTTTATCATGGTTTTTATGCTTAATTGTTTATTTTATGAAAGTATTGGGGGTTAAGTGCAATAATTTATAAAGTTTAAATGTTAATTGTAGGTTTATGGAAGATGGTGAAAAAAGAGTTAATTTGGAAGATTCTAGAGGCCTTGTTGGTCAAGTTTCAAAGCTACAACTCAAGGCCCAACCCAAGCCCACAAGTTAGAAGCCTTACATGATATTATATTAAGTTAATTAACTTAGTTTCCAGCCAATAACACAGCCCTAATCCCGAAATAAAAAGAACCCTAACTTCCTATCAAAGTTCCGATTGGCAGCAGGCAAAAGGGAAAGAAAAAAAGAAAGCTAAGTGGCGGCTGTGGTGGCTGTGACGGCTGGAGAGGAAGAAGAACACCAAGGAGAGTCTTGTGCAGCTGCTAGGCATCAAATACATCCATAAACTCAGCCCTATAACCTTAAGTAATCATCTTTAAGCTTTGTTTTTGTTCAAGAACCCTAACTAGTTGAATTGATCTTTTTCTTTGGATTGTTTTGCAAGTAATTGATTGTTTGACTTTGATTTAGTTATTCTTGGATCTTGAATGAGTTTGATTATGTTTATGATGATGTTTATGATGATTTACTTGAATGTTAATGGCTGTCCAAAATTAATGAGTAGCTAATCTTGTTTGTTCTACCTAGGTTTGATGAATATTGTTAGGTTTTGACTAGTAATATGGATTGTTAATGATCATGGCTTAAATTGTTGATGTAAAGTTTGATTTAATAGTAAATTAGATTGTGCTTGGTGGCTGTGTTTTGTTTGATTATACCTAATAACCTCGTGCTTTAATTAATTGAATCGGTTTTGATTAGTTGTTGCATGTTTAAGGCTCTTTACTTTATGTTTAGGGTTTATTTGCGGGAAGTACAACCGTAGGGATAAGTGGGTAAATTAATTAGATAAAATCAGTTGTGAAACACCTTCTTAGAGACCGAGAGGTGATAAGAAGTAAACTCGTCTCATTACTTTTACTTGTTAGAATTAAGATCGCGCGAGAGCGGGTTTTGTTCTTGTCGGGTTGAGATGTTTGAGCGATTAGTTGGTCTAGTTTAAGTTAAGTTGAATTGTTCCTCTATCCTTGATTGCGTAGTATTTGTTTCCATTAGGCTAGTGTGTCGGTGAGACCGAGAGGTGAGTCGGCATTAGAACACGTTAATAATTTGTTTTCCCGGTTTGTTCTTAAAATCAACTAAGATAAGTTAGAGTTTGTTAGTGAGACCGAGAGGTGATCTGACCTTCTTGAGCGAACCTTAGCTGTGTCATCCTTTAGAACCGGTGTCGTGAGAGTTTTCAATCCACTGTCTTGTCATCTCCTTCAATATGATTCTTACCTAGGTAGACGTTTTTATCACTGCAGTCAAAGTTTCCGAAGTTTTGTCAAAAGTTTTCACTTAGTTAAGTTAAGTAGTTAAATCAAATCTAAAAAAAAATCAATTAAATATTTTGGTGAGTCTTGGTTAGAGTTTAGTGATTATAAACGTTATCACGTGTCTTCGAGTTTGATATCCGGACTTTCCTCATCTGTGCTATACGCGACCGGTACACTTGCCGTTTGTGTGAACTAGGATATATTGTTTGGTTTTTAAAGCTTAGTTGCGACTTGTGTTTTCTTTATATATATATATATATATATATATATATATATATATATATATTTTCGCACATCATTGGTCAAGCTCGAAGCCAAGATTCCAAAGTAATAAATGTTATGAGAGAACTCAATGAAATCAAAAGAAACTTAACCAAGTGTGTAGTTCTATTATGGAGAACCTCGACTTCCGTTAAGCGAGTGTTTGGTTTTGTCGGTCCAAACTTTTTATGAGATCAAGTTAGATCCGACATGCCAAGTATTTTGAGAAAATAATAAAAATTAGTTTATATTATAAGATTAAGTTGAGTTTATGTTTAAAAAAAGTTGGAAAAAAAATTTGAAAAATGTTTTTAAAAAAATATCCCTTGAATATAGTTTTTTGCGTTAAAGTAGGAGATGATGATATTTATCGGAATTGGTTTTTAAAACTACAAATAATCAGAGATAAATAAAAGAAAACGCACTTAACTTGGGATGTGTCGGTAGCTCGGCCTTGAACATGAAAGGGCAATTTGATAAAATGGTTAAAACGGAAATCTTTTGTGGGTAAAGTGTTTTGTCCGTGGAAGATAAGTAATGAACGGTCAACCATACTCAAGCCTCAATTCTTGGTATGAAAAGTGGAAATATCATAAAGTTTGAAAAGTTTAAAATTTTGAATACGTTATCATATGATGCTTGGGTAGGTTTAACGTTAGAGTATGCCGTGTAGCCTTCGATATAAATCTTAAACTGCTTAGCTTTAGTGTTTTACACATCATTGGCGTATGGTTTTATAACCTTAAATCTTGTATTGATGGGATGCCCCGGTTCCAGAAACTATGGGTCTGTATGCAGTCTATTCATCTGGGTATTCAAAATTTTAAATGGGGTTGTGAATATTTAAAATAAAGCTAAAAAATAGCAAACCCGCAGTTTTCTGCCACATAAGTCTTTAAACATGATCACAGAAGTAGAAAGTACAAATACACTACAGACTTGATCATCCACACTATTTGCCATGTGGGGTCCCCTTGCTCGCGTCTCATTACCATTAAGAAATGGACCACAAGGGACACGCCACATGTAAGCCCTACAGATGAAATTTTACATACTCACCTATGGTGATGGTTCGGTGTATTGCTTGATAACGGGGGTATGTCATGTTGTGGGGAACACTAGCTATTAATTAATTGTACCTTAATCGTATCTAATGGCTGCTTGGTAGACTTTGATGCTTAAACTTAGGTGGATAAACGATACCCTTGATCGTCTTAACTATTCATAACAAAAAATAGAGCAACAAAAGTTTTAAATCTGCTAATTTTGAGGTTTAAGTTAAGTTGGGGTGGTCTGGTCTGGTAAAAGCTAAAAATAAGCGGGTCTTAATTGTGTAAACCACTGAGTAATATTATTGCCGGATCTTATTTGTCCCGGTAAAGATTAAGGCATGGGTTTAAGTGGACAACAATATCGGTGATCGCGGTTTTTGCGTTATTCTAAGCTTTAAATATTAACCTATATGTTTGTAAGATTATAATTTTCCGATAATGATCCAACTGCATCAGACTTTTTCAAGGACGAAAAAAGAGTAAGTGTGGGGATATTTGATATACATATATTTATACATCTCGAATCCCTTTTAAAGTTATGAGTATTTAAGATTTTGAGTTTGGTTTAGTTCGTATTTTGTTGATCTTTTATTACTTTTGGTTTTGAGTCAAGTTTATTTGATATTTATTATGTTTTGAATCTTTTGGTGTCTTGCATGTTAAACTCTAATTCTTTCTATCATTTCATGTGAAGTTTAAATTCGTGTTTGCTCGTCAATGATTATATGGTTTAGATCACTAATGTTTTTGTCACACCCCCATTCTAGGCCTTGGAGTGTGAACCATAGTTGGTACCATATTTGTAAATAAATCAGAGTAACGGGTTATAGCGGAAGTCTTTATAAAAACATAAGGATCGATAATATAAAATATTTACATTACAAAAGACGAAACAAAAGTCTCGTTTAGTATTTGCTTGTTTATAGTTTACAAAACCACCATGTTTTAATATTTGCACAAAACTATCCGAGCCATCGGATTCTAAAGCTTCTTCGTCCTTCAAGCTCTAATCTTGATTACCTGCAAAATGTTATTAAAATACGTCAGCAACGAATGCTGGTGAATATGCTGACGCTAAAATATTTTCTTTACTTAATTACCCCTCGAGACCACGTAAGTCTCGGCCCATCTTGGCTTAAGAATAATCAAGTTAAAACAATCATCATAAACTTGAGTCTCTGCACTAGGTCACCTCAGCGAAACACCGCAGCGTTTATGACATAACTTAGGTACCATAAATATACACATGGCCATTCCCCACTCGGACGTAAGTTAGGTCCGGCCCATCGTGGTTGGAGGTCGTAACCAAGCGTGGTGCGATGCGCCCACCGCATTCCACATATGTAAGGATCCAGACAAACGTATACCATAGCCTAAGGGCTGGCTTATACTCGTATTTATAATGTTTTTAGAGACACGTAGCCTCATGTAAAGTTTTACACATAACACATTTGTTGTTTGAAAACAAGTTTGTAAAAGTGGGGCGTATTCACCTTTCAATGGGATCGGCTTCCAACACCGTCCGTTAGTCTTTCCTTCTCTATCTCGCACCTATAGTACGAGTATAACATTCATTAGTCGGATACACGATCCGGCTTAAGACCTTTAGTCTTATCATCTCGATGTACCTTTAGTTCATTATTTCTTTTTACTTTAAAACCTTTAGTTATAAAATAATCTTTATAAACCTTTAGTTTATATTTAAAAACCCGACGTTTCTTCTTCTTTAAGAAACGTATTTCTTTTATTATTTAAGAATATTCATAACACTTAAATAATATATTCTGTAACAAAGAATAATTTTATACTTATATATATATATATATATATATATATATATATATATATATTCTTTCTTTTCTTTATTTGTTTTCTTTCTTTTTATATTCATCGAGTATAATTCCGACTTAGGCATTAAGCCTTTTGTAATATTTTAATATTATTTTGGGTCGGGCATTATGTCTACCTTGCTTGGCTTAATAATACCCTTCACACTCGGGCAGCACTTCGACGCTACTCGCTTTTCAACGTTCGCTTGATCAACACTCTTTTCCGCACTTGGCACGTTTCTCGAGACACCTTTGGCACGCACTTCGAGGAACCACCGAGTCGTCGGACAGCACTTCCTTTTAGTTTGGGATGTCGGGGAGTGGCACGAAAATCGAGGTAACAGGCACGGAAAATGAGGTTTCGGGGTACGTTTATCAAGATGGATTGATGGCACATATTTCGAGGTAGTGAGAGAAAGCTAGAGAAAGAGTAAATATTTGATTTTTGGATGTGAGAATGAAATCCCGTGGCTGCCCTATTTATAGCCAAAACTGGATCCCATCGCGGTACGCTATGGGTTCCTTGGCTTCCCCATCACGTACCGCGATATAGGGTTGCCGAGTCAGCAGGTAGACCTGCCACGTGTCGACACGTGGCAGGCGCCGCCACACGTGGCAGACGTATTGCCATGTGGTGACACGTGGCAACAGGCGTTGCCACCGTGTGCCACGTGGCACACGTGTCACATTGTGTCAGACACCCCATCGCGTGTCTTTCTTGACCCTGTCACGTAGCGCGATGGGTAAATAAAACAGATTTTACATTTTAGTCCCTGAAGTTTAGAAATTGGCAAAATTGGTCCCTCGACTTTGAAAACTTGACATTTTTGGCTCGAAAATTATGTGATGTTTCATCCTCCCCACCTTGAAATAAATCTCGTCCTCGAGATTGTTTACGAGAATAAGTGGGGGTATTTCTTTTTCATTTCGGACTCGAGTTCCCAAGTATACTCGGGTCCTCTTCGTGAATCCCATCTTACCTTCACGATTTTCAATATTCGCCTTTTAAGTTTCTATAATTTTGAATCTTCGATTTGGATGGGACGTTCTACAAATTTTAAATTTTCGTTGATTTCTACGTCTTTTAAAGGCATTGAAAGAGATTCATCGGCTAGACATTTTCGTAGATTCGAAACATTGAATACGTCGTGTATCCCTTGCATTTCCTCGGGTAGTCGCAAACGGTATGCGACGGTACCAATTCGTTCGAGTACCTCGAAGGGTCCAACGAATCGAGGACTTAGTTTGCCTTTCTTGCCGAATCGAACTACGCCTTTCCACGACGAGACTTTCAAAAGAACCTTGTCACCAATATTGAATTCTAACGGCTTACGACGGACATCGGCGTAACTCTTTTGGCGATCACGTGTTGTCTTAAGTCGTTCGCGGATTTGAAGAACCTTGTCGGTAGTTTCTTGGACTATTTCGGGTCCAGATAACTGATTATCTCCGGTTTCAGACCAGCACACGGGCGTTCTAAATTTTCGACCATATAACGCCTCGAATGGTGCGGCTTGAATGCTCGAGTGATAACTATTGTTATAAGAAAATTCCATTAGGGGCAAGTGGTCGTCCCAACTTCCACACAAGTCTTTCACACAAGCGCGGAGCATATCTTCCAATGTTTGGATAGTCCTTTCGCTTTGCCCATCGGTTTGCGGATGATAGGCAGTGCTAAGGTTTAATTTTGTACCGAGTACTTGTTGGAAGCTTTTCCAGAAGTGAGACGTAAAGCGACTGTCTCGATCAGAAATGATAGACAGTGGTACTCCATGCAAAGCAATGATGTTGTTCACATAGATACGTGCTAATCTATCCATTGAGTACGACTCATTGATAGGAATGAAGTGTGCGGATTTTGTTAAACGATCCACAATCACCCATATAGCATTATGTTGTCGAGTTGTCTTCGGGAGGTTGGTTATGAAGTCCATGGTTATTAACTCCCACTTCCATACGGGAATTTCAGGTTGTTGAAGCAGTCCCGAAGGCTTTTGATGTTCAGCCTTGACTTTTAAACAAGTTAAACATTTCGCAACATGCGAAGCGATGTCCTTTTTCATTTCATTCCACCAGTAGTTCGACTTAAGGTTTTGATACATTTTGTCACTACCGGGGTGCATCGTATATTTGGACTTATGAGCTTCGTTCATGATCTTTTCACGCAAATCCCCAATAATTGGCACCCAAATCCTATTTCCAAGTCTAAGGATGCCGTTGTCACCTTTGACCAGCGAGTCAATGGTGCCGTTACGTTTTTCGTCAGAGATTTGGTTTTCATTAATGGCTTGAATTTGAGCAGATTTGATTTGGTCAACAAGGTCGATTTGAAGTTCTAGCCTTAACGCTCGAACTCGTTTTGGCTTTTCGTGCTCTTTATGACTCAAGGCATCAGCCACAATGTTGGCCTTACCTTCGTGGTAGACAATTTCTCATTCATAGTCGTTTAGAGTTTCCATCCAGCGACGTTGGCGCATGTTAAGCTCTTTTTGCTCAAAGATGTGTTTCAAGCTTTTATGATCGGTGTACACGATAAATCTTACTCCATAGAGATAGTGCCTCCATATCTTAAGTGCAAAGATTATGCCGCCTAACTCTAGATCGTGAGTTGTGTAGTTCTTTTCGTGCACCTTGAGTTGACGAGAGGCGTAAGTGATAACCTTCTTGCGTTGCATTAGTACACATCCCAAACCAGAATGAGATGCATCACTAAAGACAACAAAGTCTTCGGTACCTTCTGGCAAGGCCAGTATAGGAGCTTGGGTAAGCTTTTGTTTGAGTATATCGAACGCCTCTTGTTGCTTTGTTCCCCATTCATACTTGATGTTCTTACGAGTTAAAGAAGTTAAAGGAACAACGATTCGGGAAAAGTTTTCGATAAACCTTCGATACTAGCCGGCCAATCCCAAGAAACTTCGAATCTCGGTTGGCGACTTTGGAACCTCCCACTTAGTGATAGCTTCAATATTAGCGGGGTCCACTTGAATACCATTGACATTGATTACATGACCAAGAAATTGCACTTCATGTAGCCAGAATTCGCATTTCGAGAACTTGGCGTACAACTTCTCGGTTCGAAGAATTTCAAGTAAAGTTCGTAAATGGACTTCGTGATCGGCCTTGGACTTAGAATAAAAGAGTATGTCGTCGATGAAAACGATCACAAATTTATCTAAGTAAGGCTTACAGATTCGGTTCATCATGTCCATAAACGCAGCTGGAGCATTAGTAAGTCCAAATGGCATAACCGTGAACTCATAATGTCCATATCTTGTACGGAAAGCATTTTTCAGAATGTCTTCGGATTGAACTTTAAGTTGGTGATAGCCGGAACGAAGATCGATTTTTGAAAAATAGCTAGCACCTTGGAGTTGATCGAATAGGTCGTCGATTCGGGGAAGTGGATATCGATTCTTGATTGTAACTTTATTGAGAGCTCGGTAGTCGATGCACATCCGCATGGATCCGTCCTTCTTCTTGACGAATAGTATCGGCGCTCCCCATGGTGATGAACTAGGTCTTATGAAACCTTTCTCGAGAAGTTCGTCCAATTGTTTCTTCAGTTCTTTCATCTCGGTTGGCGCGAGTCGATATGGAGCTTTTGAGATCAGAGCAGTACCAGGAATAAGATCGATCCTAAATTCTACTTCTCGATTGGGAGGAATGCCGGGGAGTTCGTCGGGAAATACATCGGCATATTCGGAAACAATGGGAACGTCTTTAAGTTCTTTGGGCTTTGATTCTTCGGTGACGTAGGCCATGAATGCTAAGCATCCTTGATTTAAACATTTGTTAGCCCTTATCATGGAGATTAGTGTAACTCGACCAGCGTCCTTATCCCCTTCAATTCGAATAGTTCGTTTATCCGGGGCCCAAAGTTCAACGGTCTTGCTATTGCAAAGGATATGAGCATGATTGTTGGATAACCAATCCATAACCAATACAACATCAAAACCAGCAAGAGTCATGGGTAACAATTGGATAGGCAAAACATAACCAGCTAATAAGATTTTTCCGTTTTCTAAAGCTTCGGAGATTTTAATTGTTTCGCCACCAGCGGTCTCGACGCTGAGAGTTTTATTTAGTTTGATTAAAGGTTCGTTTAATAGACTACAAAACTTATAATCTATAAAGCTTAAGTTGGCACCTGAATCAAATAAGACTCTAGCATAAGTGTTATTAACAAGAAACGTACCGGTGATGGTTTCCGGTGTCTCAGTCGCTTTCTTCGTATCAAGGACGAAGACTCTTGCATTGCCCTTCTTGGGCTCGTTCTTCTGACCTCTATGTAGGTTCCCAGCCGGATCTATACAAGATATCGCGTACTACGCAGGTGCGGAATCCCTACGTAAGACGTTACGAGTATAGAAAACAATACGGTTAACACACGATACGATAATCAAACACGTTGTATACCAACCTTAAACACGTGATACGAATATCACTTGATTACAGACACTCTCTCTTTCGAATACACAAACTCGTAATCTATTAACTGATTGAATTTAACAAATAAGCCGTAACATATAGCTTATATAGACACGACAACTTCGCCTGGCATGTTCAGGCGAAGTTGTCCCTAACTTCGCTTGACTAACAAGTTCGCCTATATCAGCGAACTTGTTAGCAACTTCGCTTACCTACAAAACTCAAATATAACTAACACGATTACAGACACTCGACACTGAACTACTGACATTATGCACCAGCAGACTCCCCCTTGGCAGTAGCTTCATCTCTTCAGCTTCAAACACGTGTCTTGTAATCTTCAACCTTGTATCTTCACGCATGCACTCCTTCTCGAACACAAACAGAGACAACTCTTTGATATTTCCTCGCTTCGTCTTTCCAAGCAGGAATATAAAAGATTTTCTTCTCATTGAGCACCTGCAAATCAGCTTGCGATAAGTTTACCAAGTGCATCGGATCGTAAACTCTTAGCACCTCTTGTTCATCCTCATCTTCCATCACTGCCTCATCCGTCTCACAATCTATATACCACCACTTCAGGTCTTTAAGCACATCCTTGGGCATTAGCTTCATCGGTACTTCTTTCAAACACCGGATCAGTTTATACTTCATAATCATCCAAGGCTTTCCATCAGCTCTCAAACCTCTATCCTTGTCTTCAACAAGTTTTCCCTTTTGTGGCTTCAACAGCTCAAATTTCTTCTCTTTTATACTTTCTTTCCACACAATTTTCCCAATAACTCTAGCCATATTATCGTCACTCCGATTGATTAACCCCAATCTGGCTAAGTCTTTCACTTCACATTCCGGCAGTGTATTCAACGATCTTAACAGTCTTTTAAAATACTGAACACCGTCATACCTTTTAATCACGAAGAGCCTCAACTGCTCATCATAGATCCAGCAAATAATCCCTTTCTTCGCTTCAGCATAGCCTTTAATGTTGTAACTCTTCTGAAACATTGTAGGGACCGCCGGTTTCTTCGTTTTGACGAACCACTGAGCATAGCCTTCTTTCCATCTAGGCTGCTCTTCCCATTCAGACTCATCGCTTCCAATCTGTTCACTCAAATCTGCGTTCTCGACTTGCGGTATCTCATGCTCCACATTCTCCTCTACTATCTCTCCCTCTTCTATCTCATAATCAATCACAATATCTTCACCAATCTTTTCTATCACATCACTTGGCAATACATCATCATCACCAACCAAACTATCATCCATCTCCTCTACGTCCACCACCACCACATCATCACCACCAGCTGCAGTTGTCGACTCCCCCTGAGTTGTGGAAGTTCCAAGAGCTTGATCAGTTCTTGGTAGCTCACCACCTGCATCTTTCGACGCATTGGGATCATCGTCTCTATCATTTCGTCTCTTGGTCCTCAACTCGTCGCCTTTACAGCTCGTCTCCCCCTGAGATGCCAAGAACTCCTTGAAAGCATCTATGATTTTTCCATGTTGTACCAGAAGGGACGACTGCATCTGATTCTCTGTAACTAGGCGCTGAATAGCCTGGGTCTGGATAAGATTAATCCTTGACTGCTCTGCCACGACCCGTTCCAGTGCTGCTATTCGTTCAGAGTCTGATAGGGTTGCATCGAAATCGAACCTCATATGTGATATATCTTGAGTGTACTGAGGAGGGATTTCCGATGTCACCGGGACCTCAGAAGTAGAGATAGACGTAACCGCAGGTGGTATCGTCACCGATAGCCCTGCAGTGGCCACAACAGTCGACTCTATAAATTGTGCCATGACCTCCGATAGAGTAACGGTCGGAGGCGGCAATGAAACGATCTCAGGAGTCGAAAGTTGGAAAGTAGTGAGTGGGAGGCCAAAAGTAGACGAGGTAGCCACCACGGGAACACCCGTAGCGCTTGGCCTTGTAACTTGTAGTGATGAGGGAACCATTGTCATACCGGATAGTGCTGGTGGAGTGAAACGTACCACCCTAGAGCTCTCACCGGCTCCTGATCCTGCACCTATCCTTTCCCTTCTTGACCTCCGGATCAACTGTTGTACCTCTTCCTCAAAATCAGACTCGCTATCGTTATCTGTTCTCTTTCTTTTCCCATGTAGTCTTTCTCGTGTTACCATAATCCTTCTTGCCTCTGCCACTTCATCATCAGAATCTGAGCCAGCCACCGTTGTAGCTGCCCTAGTAACATTCACAGTCGAAGCACGTTCAACCGGAACCTGAACGTTCTCCTCTGGATCCACCCGATCCATATCAAAGAAGCCTTGACCACCAAATTCTGCATCAAGGTCCACGTTCTCCTCCGGTGACACAACAGGAGCAGCAGGTATAGCTTGAGGTGCTCCTGCTTGTTGTGGTGCCGGGTCCCTAAACTCATCCCCTCGAGCAGGCACATACCCCGGGTTGATTAAGTACCCAAAAAGTGGAGTATGGCGAGGACGGAGCTCAGGTTTGCTCCTCGCACTGGAGGATCGACATTGGGCGAAGATCCGTTTGTTCACACTCTCTACATAACGGATCGGACGGCGCTGAGGGAGTGTTGGAGCAACATGATTCAAGATCATTTGAAGGAATCTTGGATACATGATGAACCGCTCACGCGCCATCGCTCGTCGTTGACGATCAATCTCATAAAAGACCATCTGACTAAAGCTGAATCGCTTGTTGTAAGTCAGAGCAGTCATCGCTGACTGCATGGTCGCGCCTATGCCATCAGTGCCCGCCTTTCTCCCTGACATGCAAACGATCATAACATGCATGAGAAAGCGCCACTGGTCAAGTAAAAAGCCTTTCCTCCTCTGCGTATCCCCCAAGGGACCAGAGTATCCCATTCTCAAAAACGCTCCATCACGGAAAGGAGCTACAAACTCTGTTGGGTCATCCCTTGTCTCATTCCCAAATCGTAAAGCCGCCCGGATTTGTTCAGAAGAGAACTGAACAATCTGATTGTTGACTGTTGCGCGCATCACCGGGGGCTCGACTCTACAGTCGTATTCCACTGTCTGCCAAAAATCCTCAATATTGGGCAAGGATATTGGCAGAGTTGTAGTAATTGCGTGGAAAATCCTCGAGCGTAAAAGAAATGTGATGATTTCGCGGAAATCATCAACTCCGCTCGCCTCCGGGTCTAATGTTATGTACATGTTGTGACCCGGGAAGAACTGTCTCTGGTGATCACCTCCGTCATCACCGCCTGCACCACCTGCTCCAGCAACAGCAGCCATATCTACAACAAACAGGTTAAGTTAGATAAACGTCAAAGCGAATCACAAGTTCGCCTTTTACCATGAGCGAAGTTGTGATAAATTCTATATAGGCGAAGTTAAAGGTGAGGCGAAGTTGGGAAACAACTTCGCTTCAACTTGAACTTCGTCTGATAATAGGTAAGTAAAATGGTCCAGGCGAAGTTAATGATAACTTCGCCTAATCACAACATCGCCTCATAAACCGGTTTAAAATCAATTAACAGGCGAAGTTAAACCTCAGGCGAAGTTACGGATAACTTCGCCTAAACTGTAACTTCGCTGAATTTGAATCAGCAACAGTGAAGGATTTTGAACGACGTGTAGATGATGATTTCGGAGATCGAGGACTCCGAAATACATGAATTTATGAAGTTTTAGACGTTCAAGTAGTTTACTATCACGTACAAACAAGTTTGAAATCGGGTGTTTAAGGTTTCGAAAGACGAGGTCGATTATCGAGTCGAAACGACCAATGATTAACCTCAAAAACAATGATATTAGAACCCTAAACACCTATAATCGGATTAGAATCGGAAAAGAATGAACACAGAAGATCGATGGATTATGATCGATAAGTTCGCCTAGGTTTAGGAAGATAAGTTCGCTGGTTTTGAAAATTATAAGTAGTTTGACCTTAAAACTTCTTTATATAGGGTCAAAGTTAGTACAGGCGAAGTTATCGATAACTTCGCCTATTCCAGGCGAAGTTATGAACAAGTTCGCCTGTATTTACAAAACAAACCCCTACACATTTAACAATTTTCTATAAAGTTTTAAAAACATCCTTTAAAGCGTTAAATGCTACGATCAAGACCAAGTAACCAGGTATAAAATCAAACAATTACACAAGTAACAAAAATTTGAAAAATTAAAGTACACGGGATCAAATTTCAGTCTCAACAGGGACTACCATGTTTTAGAAAAGATCCGAACAGGAATCATACTAATTTCGTGACTGTCACACATATCCGTGTTCAGCTGTATTATGACATAAAGAAACAGGTTGTAAGCAGGTAATATACTTAAAATGGTTTTCATCGTTTCTGTGATACGAGTTAGGTTCAATTAAGCTCAAAACTTAAGTGGGCAACAACTCAGAGATTATGATGCCTCCTATCTATTCTCAAGGCGTATTTGAAGTCCCGAATCTGGATCACTGCAGCGTCTTGACACGCTATCTTCACGGGAATCAGAACACTCACGGGCTCGTGTATGACTGGGTAATCGCTTTTCTGCCTATCATTCGGAAAGATATTTATGAAGACATGCACAACTCTTAAGGAGTTTCCACAAAAAATCGAGTAGATTTAGTTAGTATCACTTCTACTTTTACGCACCATAAAAAGCTACCATGACATACAATGACTGTTCTAAAGTCTTTTAAGCCTAATAACTTCACTAGTTAAGCACATAGAATCAGTATATCTATCATTTTCCAAGGTTGGATCAATTTTCTGTTAAACATAGTAAAGTAACTTCTTACGAAGTAGTAGACTTGAAAAATAATTTCATCTCCCGAAAAGAAAAATTTTAACATCAATTGCCCCGACCAACTCAAAGTCTTCAGGGAAACGGCTATCCCGAAGATCCAATGGATCAGCTGGACCGACCACATACTAGTATGTGTCCTTCTAACTAAGTATGATCGACTAATTTTCAGCGAAAGAATGAAAAACTCATCATAAACCGCCCCGGTCACTTTCAGTCATCTGGTTAATGGCTATCCTCATATTCTACAAGTAGAAATGAGGACCAAACATATCCGAAGACATGTCCTTCAAACTGAGGCAACCGACATAATTCTAAGCGATAGTGACGTTTTTTTTTTTTTTTATTAAACACAAACACATGACTTGGTTACTCGGGATTGATCATCCCATTCAGCTCAACAAGGTTTTGAAATCTAGTTTTGTCAAACGCTTTCGTGAACAAGTCAGCGAAATTATCTAACGTGTCAACCTTTACGAGCTCAATCAGCTTCTTCTCAGCACAATCCCGTATAAAATGATGACGTATGTCAATATGTTTAGTTTTACTGTGCTTCACGGGATTTTTAGTTACTGAGATAGCAGCAGTGTTATCAATGCAAATATGAGTAAGTGAGAAATTCAGACCATAGTCGCGCAACTGTTGTTGAATCCAAAGAACCTGGGAGCAGCAGTTGGATGTTGCCATGTATTCTGCTTCACAGGTTGAAATAGCGACTGAAGTCTGCTTCTTGCATTGCCACGACACAAGTCTGCCACCAAGAAACTGACATCCACCAGTTGTAGATTTCCGACTCTGATTGCACCCTCCATAATCAGAATCTGTGTAAGCGACTAGCTCCAAGTCTCCTCCTCTCGAGTACCACAACCCCAGCTTCGGCTTGCCCTTGAGATACCGTAGTATCCTCTTTGCACCCTTCAAATGAGATTCTTTTGGGTTTGCCTGAAAGCGTGCACAAAGACAGACAGCAAACATTATATCAGGCCTTGAAGCAGTTAAGTACATTAAAGAACCTATAATTGCCCGATATTGGGTTGGGTCCACGTCTGCATCGTTGTCTGAATCAGCACCCAATTTGTGATTGACGCAGACTGGAGTATCATATGGAGTGCTGTCCTCCATCTTGAAGCGTTTGAGAACATCATGGACATACTTCGTCTGATGAATGAACATCTCGTCTTTCTTCTGATCAACCTGCAATCCTAAAAAGAAAGTTAGTTCACCCATAGCACTCATTTCAAATCTCTTCTTCATGACGGCCTCAAACTCCTGGCACATGGCGACCTTTGATGCAGCAAAGATAATGTCGTCCACGTAGACTTGCACCAGTAGAAAGTCGCTACCCTTTCTCTTGAAGAACAATGTGCTATCAATTTTACCTCTCTCAAACTCATTCTCAAGCAAGTAATCTGATAAGGTTGAGTATCAGGCACGAGGTGCCTGATGTAGTCCATATAGCGCTTTACTTAGCTTGAACACGTGATAGGGAAAGTCAGGGTCTGGAAAACCAGGAGGTTGCTCAACGTACACAACCTCATCGACTTTACCATTTAGGAACGCACTCTTCACATCCAACTGAAAGACCTTCATCTCCTTATGAGCAGCAAATGCCAAAAACATCCGAATGGCTTCCAATCTTGCCACAGGAGCAAACACCTCATTGTAATCAATCCCCTCTTGCTAATTAAAACCTTTTACAACCAGCCTCGCCTTGTTCCTGATAACGATCCCTTTCTCATCTCTCTTACATTTGAAGACCTATTTCGTGCCTATCGCATGCACATTCCGTGGTTTTGCAACCAAGTTCCATACTTCCATTTTCTTAAACTGAGCTAATTCTTCTTGCATGGCTTCGACCCACGAGCTGTCCTTGAGAGCTATTTGATAGTTCTTTGGTTCAATCTGGCTGATAAAGCAGGTGTACAAGCACTCGTTGATTATGCCTGTGTCTTTAATGCTTGTGTAAACACAGGTGTGTTCATTCAGGCTTTTTCTTGTTTGTACACCGGCGGACAGATCACCTATCACATTCTCCAACGGGTGATTTTTGTGAATTCTCGTAGTCGGAACCGAACTGACATTTAGATTATCTTCCAAGTTCGAAGATAGCTCATCCATGGTTGATTGATGTTGAGAGTGAAACGGATTGATGAATTCCTCTTCAGTAGAGGCAGCAGGGGTATTGACAGCATTTGACGAGGAAGGCTGACATTCATCATACTGTGGTCGCTGTACCAAAGTGTCTTCCTCATCGCGTATCATCTTCGTAGCAATTCTTTCCTCATCTTCTGCAAAATCCAGATAAGGTATGTTAAAAGATTTAAAGAGTCTATCATAGTCGAAAACCCCAGCGGGTCCCGTGCTTGGTTTTGGTGATTTGTAACTTGTGATATCAGTGTTACACACCACCTCAACCTTGCTGGTCGATGTATTAAAGACCCGTCTGTTGGGAGTCCCAACAACGTATCCGACTAAGATTCCTTCGTCGGCTACTTCACCAAATTTAGAATTGGTCTTTAATATCGAACACGGGGACCCGAATGGTTCAAGACCACTCAAGTTGGGCTTTCTCCCATGCATTAGTTCATAACAGGTTTTATTTAATCTTTTAACAGTTAACACTCTATTAAGGATATAACAGGCTGTTGCAACAGCTTCAGCCCAAAACACCACAGGAAGTTGCGAATCAGCCAGCATGGTTCTGGCTCCTTCAATTAAAGTTCTGTTCTTCCTCTCAGCCACTCCATTTTGTTGCGGTGTATACGGTGCGCGGTATTGGTGTTCTATCCCCTTCTGTAAGCAGAAGATCTCCATCTCATAGTTCTTGAACTCTGTTCCATTGTCACTCCTGATGAATTTAACCCGTTTCCCCATGATATTCTCAACCTTGGTAATCAAATTCTTTACCATCTGCACTGTTTCATCTTTTGACTTCAGGAAATATACCCAGGAATATCGAGAGAAATCATCAGTGACCACCAAGCAGTAAGATGTTCCTCCTAGACTTCTTACATTCACAGGACCGAAGAGATCCATGTGAAGTAATTCTAGGGTACTGACAATTGAATTGACCTTCTTGGTGTGATGGGATTTCTTGTGTTGCTTTCCCTTTTTGCATGATAAGCATTTGTCTTCAAAGTTGAAATTCTTCAAGGGAACACCCAGCACAAGCCCATTTTTGACAAGGTAGTTCATTTTCCGAAGATGAATATGGCCCATTCTCCTATGCCACAACTCGGACTCCGATTCCGTTGCTTTTGACAGAAGACACGATTCTTCTGTGGCCATCTCAGTCGACCTCATATCCATGATATACGTATTTTTCACTCTTGGAGCCTTCATAACAATCCAATCCTCTGGTATCTTGAAACCAGGATAAAGCACGATCGCCTCATTCTTTGTAAAATGTACGGTGTATTCTTTGTCACAGATCTGCGAAACACTCAGCAGATTGTGCTTCAGTTCTTCAACAAAATTTACTTTTTCCAAGTCATCTTTCCATTTGACACCGTCCCTATTCCTGTAATCCTTCCACCGCTCTCTCCTGCGAAACTCACTCTTCCTCCTTGAACAGGTTTCAAGTCGTGTAACAAATTCTTGTTACCCGTCATGTGCCGGGAACAGCCGCTATCCACAACCCATTGATTGTTGGCAGCCCTGTTCAACTGTTCCTGCACGATTAAAGCAGAGAGTTAAAATCTGGGGACCCAAGACCGATTGGTCTTGGGTCGATACATTCCGTACCTTGGCTGTCCAAAGTTAGTATCATAATGATTTATGTGAGTCCTAACAGGATACCTTCTTGTGGATTGTCTATGAGGCCATCCAAACCGTCTTGAATTAAATGAATTATTAGTTATGGTTTGGTTGTTAGCAGTGAAAAACTGAGATCCTTTTCTTTGAAAACCTGAATTAGACCAATTTCTTAATCTAGATGGGTTTTCAGTTTTACCATTATAGCGATTACCGTTAGTTCTTTTCTCAGATTTTGAAGGCCTCACACCTCTGAATCTCTGCTTCAGAGGGCAATCAGCAACTAGGTGTCCTAATTGATTACATCTAAAACAACTCCTGTGTTCAACTTTCTTATCAAAAGTTGTCTTAGATGTTGAGGCAGTATTACTGCCCGTTTGTCTCACATATGGTGGGACATACGGGTTTAGTGGAGACTTCTTTTCAGATGTTTTCTTTATCTCTCCACTTTTAGTTAACACTTCCTCTTGTTTTGTCTCACTTGACTCAGAAGACTTGTCTGAGTTAGATGAGACAGAACTCGGAGCAGAAATCTTAACGCTTGCGACAGGCTTACTAACTTCTTGTTCTTTAGTAGTAACTGGAACTGGAACTGTCTGACCATAGTCAACATCGACAGATTTCTGATTACTAGGGTTATAAGTGTAATTATGATTTAAAGGTGGTGGAACTTCATGATAACCAATTCCTCCCTTTTTTGGGGAACCTTGATCACTAACGAGGTGATCAAGTATAGCGGAGGAATTTCTGAATTGCTCCAGTTTCCTGTTAAGTTCCACCACTTTTACCTGGTGATCAGCTATCTGTTTTTCTCTTTTAGCTATAAGTTTGGTTTTTTCTTCTAGAACCTCATAGCTAAGATCAATCATTTTAATTTTTTCAGCAAGCTTTGCTTTAAGACTTTTAATATCTGTTTCACTAGCTTTAATTTTTACTTTGTAACTATTTTCTCTAGCTTTAGTGAAATGATGATCTTCTTTTAAAGTTTTAAATTGCGCATCCAAACTAACAAACTGATCAGTTAAAGTTGTCAGTTGTTCAGACAAATGTTCACACTTAGTACAAGGAAGTTCGGTACTTACCTCGGAGAGCTGGTCTGCTACATCTGCCATGTACGCTTCATTTTCGTCAGTTCCCTTCTCACTATCTGCATTTTCAATGTTTGCCAAGTTGGCATGTTCAAATACTTCTTCAACATGCAGATTCCAGTTGTACTCTTCATTCTGTCTGGAAATCATGGCTCTATAGTCATTACCACTACCACTTTGCTGTGTAGATCTGTTTTGACTGTGTTCTACACGTTCATTTTTGCACTCTTTTGCAAAGTGGCCATTCTGCTGACAGTTGTAACAGCGTACCTTCGACTTATCAAACCCTGGCCTCTCTCCGACAAACTTCCTGCCAGTCTTCTTCATGAACCTCTTTACCCTTCTCACTATCATGGCCATCTGCCACTGCAGATCCATCTCCTCCAGATCATCAGCATCGATCTGGTCATAGTCTTCATCCAAAATTGCAGGATCAACAATCTTACCCTGAATGTAGTTCTCATACGAAGCAATAAAAGATGCATAGAGAGCAAACTGCTGTTCAGCAGATTTAACACTCATGGGCATCTTCGAGTAGTTGTTGTTTGACACACTTGGGGAAAAACTACTCTTGGTCGCTTGTGGTTGAGAAGCATTTGATCCTCCAGCTACAAAGCACACATCACCGTTCATGTTGAGAGATACATGTCCTTCATGTGTTGAGCTAGCGCCTGACTCTCCCTTAGAGTAATAAGCAGATGATTCAGCTTTAGAACTTGATCTTGAGTTAACCTTTGCCCCATACATACCCGGATCTTGAACCTGATCGGTAGGTGTCTCCTTTCGTACCATGTTCAGTTCAAACGTTCTTAGCTTGTTAACTACTGTCTCAAGGTCATAGTCAGCAAAGTCTTTATCTTCTCTCATCAACACTGTATACATCTCCCATTTTGGTGGGAGAGCATCAAGAAGCTTCTCAACAATCTCATCTTCTTTGTATGCAATTGAATAGTTGCTGAGTTCAGTCATCAGATGATAATATCTAGTGATGATATCATCAAGTGATTCATTTTTCAGATACTTGAAGACCGAGAATTGGGTTTTTAGAAGTTTAATCTTCGAAGCACGAATTCCCACATTGCCCTCAAAATGGTTTTCAAGAGCTTCCCAAAGCTCTCTAGCAGTCTTGTACTTTCTGAAAGTGTGCAAAATCTCTTGTGGAAGAGCCATTGTAATTGCTACATGAGTTTTGCTTTCGGCTTCATACATTTTCTTCTCTTCATCTTCCATCTCTTTGTACTTCTTGATCTGATCACGACCCTCATACTCAGTAGTAGGTGGAATGTAACCATCTTGTATACACACCCACATCTTGGCATCTTGATACTTGACATATTGTTCAAAACGATCTTTCCACGCTACATAATCCGTTTTCTTAAGCATCTTAGGTGCTTTTGTACCCGAACCTGCTTCTACTTCCATCTTTACTAGTTCAGTAATGTTTATCGAAGACATCTTTCTCAAAACTCAAAGAAATTCGAGAAAAAAAAATTTATTTTCAAACAGCACTGTAGGCGAAGTTGTGGATAACTTCGCTTAAAGCTGAACTTCGCGTGAATTTGTAACGTCGCTCACTTTCTTAAATTCGACGGATTGGCGAAGTTGAGAATAACTTCACTTAAGTTGAGCGAACTTGGGAGGTAGGCGAAGTTGTGGGTAACTTCGCTTAAGGTAAGCGAACTTGAAGAGGTAGGCGAAGTTGTGGATAACTTCGCTTAACCTTATATCTTCGCCGAAACCCTAGTAACAGTGACGGCAACTTCGCCTGATGAACACGAAGTTTCTGCATATTAGATTTCTGGGTTTTTCGAGGTTTGTGAAGGTGTTATGGGTTGTTTAAGCTTGTAGGAGATGAGTATGACACAAAAACTCAGAAAACTCGTCTCGCGAATAGTCGAACGGAACGATTTCTATACCCGCGTGATAATCCCGAACCACACAATCGAGCAAATGCTCTGATACCAATTGTAGGTTCCCAGCCGGATCTATACGAGATATCGCGTACTACGCAGGTGCGGAATCCCTACGTAAGACGTTACGAGTATAGAAAACAATACGGTTAACACACGATACGATAATCAAACACGTTGTATACCAACCTTAAACACGTGATACGAAGATCACTTGATTACAGACACTCTCTCTTTCGAATACACAAACTCGTAATCTATTAACTGATTGAATTTAACAAATAAGTCGTAACATATAGCTTATATAGACACGACAACTTCGCCTGGCATGTTCAGGCGAAGTTGTCCCTAACTTCGCTTGACTAACAAGTTCGCCTATATCAGCGAACTTGTTAGCAACTTCGCTTACCTACAAAACTCAAATATAACTAACACGATTACAGACACTCGACACTGAACTACTGACATTATGCACCAACACTCTACCACCCGCACCACCAGTCGCGGGTTTGTTCTTGGGACACTCGAAACTAAGATGCCCCATTTCTTTGCAGCTGTAGCAGGTCATCTTCTTTTTCCAACAATCGGCCGCAGCGTGACCGGGTCTATTGCATGACTCACAGACTCTTGAGGCAAAGTTGCATCTACCTCTATGATATTTCTTGCAAATTTTGCATTGAGGGACGCCAAGATTGGAGTTAGACCTTCGTTGATCAACTCCTTTACCCTTGAAGCGGGTATCTCCACCTTTTCTCGAGTCATGTGTCGTTACCATCTTCTTATCCTCCTCCTTGTTGCGAATCATTCCGCCCATCAAGTATCCAGCTAACTCCATCGCGGAGTCAGCGGTTTGTGGTAAGTGCGATCTTACCATGTCACGAATCTCTCGTGGCAGTCCCCAAATGTAGCGTGTCACTTTGCTGGATTCCGGGGTAACCAGCTGGGGAACCAATCGACAGTATTCGTGGAATTTTGTGTTGTACTCACGAAGGTTCATTCTGATAACCTTGTGAGCCAAGAACTTTGTTTGAATTTGATCTGTCTCGTGCATTGGACAGAACTTTGACATCACTAACTCCTTAAACTCATTCCACGTCAACTTGTACATTACTTCCTTTCCTCTACTCATCACTAGCGTGTTCCACCATTCAAGTACCTCTCCTTTGAACATCAGGGCGGAGTATTGTATCTTCTCCTCTTCCGTACATTTGCTCGTGATAACAATCGTCTCCATTTCTTCAAGCCACCTTACGGTATTGATGGCTCCCTTGTCACCATGAAATTCTTTCGGTCTGTAGTACTTAAAGTCTTTAAATGAACATCCTCTTATCTTAAGTTTCTTAAATTCTTTACGAACCCCTATATTAGCGTTTGATTCATGCACACTCTCTTCCTCACGTGAAGGTCGAGTACGGGGTTTAGAAACATATTTACTGGAAGGATTTTCAGATTGTGAGTGTTTTGTTTGAGAATGTCTTGTTTGAGATCTAGACATTGATTCTTCTCTAACCGCATTTTTAACCATTTGTTGGATTTGTTTCAGATATTTATCGGGAATTCATTCCTCTTTCTCGGGACCTTTTCCTTTCACTTTGCGTCTCTCGTCTTCCTTTCGGGAAAGCTCTCGATTATCACTTTGTCGAGACATATTTTATCTTTTATTCTTTTTATCTGAAATTTTAACACATTTCTTTTCTTAATATACAAATTTATTTATTTCACATTCATATACATATCATTTATTCATATACATATCATAAATGATATGTATATTATTGTTACAACAAACTTATAGATCCTATCCTTATTACATATGATACACATATCATACAAACTATATTACACACATAATTTCATTTCTTAAACACACCATCTTTATTTTCTCAATCCTTCATAAACTTCTTCACAACTTTGGTGAGCTTGTTGCATTTGCGAAGAAGTTTATCTCCCATTTTCTTCTTCTTCTTCTTTCCATCAGCATCAATCTTCTTCCTCAATTCATCAGCTTCTTGCAAGGCTCGATCCAAATGCTCTTCCTGGGATTGGGGTATGTCAGTCGGATACCCATATCTTGGAGGTGGGTCGCGGTAACCCATCATCACAATATCGTAGTGGTTCTTGGGATCAGGGTGTGGGGTTACAGTCTCTTCAGAGGGAAGATTGAAGAATGCATCGGCTGCTTCATTCTGTTCACGAATTTCATTGGCATGTTCTTCAATGGATGGAATCTCGCCTTGATATGGTGGAAATCTTGATGACGCCTTACCCTTGAGTTCATGAAGGAATTGCATATACGGGTCAACAGATCCGTAGCTTGGGGTTGAGTGTTGCTCCTCCATTGGTGTGGTTACTTCTTTCGGATTGTCTGGATGTTCCTCCTCGGAATCGGTTCTTTCTTCCGGTTCCTCTTCTGATTCTTCTTTTGGTTCCTCCTTGGTCATTGCCGGCATGTGAATCTTCTCGTATGGCATAGTCACCCTCATCTTGGGTTTGCTAGATGATCCTTCCTTGTTGATGTGAGAATTGGCAGTATCCATAGTTGAAGTGCCGGTATACCACCTTCGTTGATTGGAGTGGCATTGCATCCAGTCGTATGAAGAAGATTTCGGTTCCTCCTTGATTGGTAAATTGGAGAGGAAAGGGTATGAAGGATGAGGATTTGGTAAATATCCGGTAGGGTAGTGTTGTGGCTCTTCGGATGGTTGGTAAGTCTGGATCTCGAATGGTTGATACATCGGTAAACTTGTAGGATGATAGCTAGAGTGTCTTGTGGGGTTGATATACTTCGTGTGGAGTGTTGTCAAGGTGGT